>NW_017310014.1:24248-34948 GCF_000935625.1 Nanorana parkeri
GTAGGGGGGGGGGGGGGGTGGGGGGGGGGGGGCGGCGGGGCACTGCCATGCCGGACATGTACCAATGCAAAACAAATCATACAGCAGGGAGGGGTCCTCATTCTTATGTGACTTGGAGGGTGAGGTGGGAGAACATGGATCCTTCATATGACATGACTATGGAGGACTATAAGCTGTATGTGGTGTTACAGAAGATCCCAAATCTCACGGAGAAGAACCACCACTGAGACCACCAGCATGGGTGTCTGGCTGGAGGGGAGCTGAGGGTCTTGTCAGAACTATTGGGCCGAAAGGAATCGATTTCATAGGCCTAAACATGTCATTTTACAGATGTGTCTATGGGCATACTAGTAGCCATTTTGTCTATGTGCTATAAGGTGAAAATAAGTTCATTCTTCTCTTGTACAGAGACCTTCACAGAGAGAGATTAGGAATGTTAGTATAAACATTCTTCAGATAGTAAATGGTGGGGGTCTCAGACGCATATCAGTTTAGGATAGTACCAGCCTGTGTCGGTCTTGATTGATTACTTTCTTGCCTCCTACAAGAAATTGGAGTTTCTAAAGAGTTTCCCCCCCCCCCTTTGTTCAATGAATAGAAGGCGGGGCTTATTTAAAAATTCCTTATGAAACATTAATATTCATTGCAGTAATTAATATTAACAACAATGTTATTACATTATTATATTATACACGTCATCTATCTGCCTACTTTATTGACTGATTTTAAGTAAAATTTTATACATGTACTTTTATATATCCAAACTATATTCATTATATATATTGTTTGAGTGTACCCATTAAAATATATTGTTGTGTATTACTAATAATGGGGTTTTTATATTTAAGTGCAAAGAATTAGGTGGTACATATCAATGTATATTCTTTTCTTATATGTATGAAAACTTCTGGGTCTAACTCTAAACTAAGTACCTCACTTTCAAGGAATTTGAGGAGGATTGCTAATTGGTTGTTAAACTGTAGTTTCCAAGTCGTAAATTGAAGCGCAGACTTGAAGTCTGACAGTTTGTGATTAAGGATTGTCAAAATGTTATATTCATGGTTTTGTCCAAGGTCTGAGGTTAAAGGTTATATCACGGCCTTATCTTTAAAAATTAGTGAAATTAAATGAAACGCTCCCAATTTTTACATAGAAAAATAGCGCCCCCTGATGGTGATTGTGAGGGAAAGGTCTGTGACAAAAAGGGGTATTTGATATCAGGTATCACGTCAGTAATCACGTGATAGATCAAACCAAGCCCACACCGCAGGGGGGGGATAAAGAGAGGGGACCAGGAGCCCAAGAGAGGATTCGAATTCCATCATCAGAGAGAGTCAACAAGACAAGGCAGTAAGCAAATACATTCCAGGGTATAGGTCAGAAGCAGAGGACGGCTGTCCTAGAAACTGAACTAAAGAGAACCTGACTATCCCTGGTGGCCGAGCGTTGACTGCTGACTTCTTCCAAAACAACTAAATGTATATTGCTGGTAAAGTATACTTTCTATCTGTATATTAGGCAATTCCTCAGCCACATATATATATATATTCGGGTAAACCATTGAGTTCTTGTAGGATCGAGATTGATCCGAGATAATTTGTAACTGCAGTAAAAATTGTGTCTTTCAATCTGGGGAGATAATTATATACATTTGTTTTATACATTTGTATCCTCTCCAGGAAACTGATTTCAGTTTCTAGTCAATGGTCTAGTCTGATATATATACCGTATTTTGCGGTCCATAAGACGCACCGGACCATAGGACGCAGGGAGGTCCGGCGCGCCTTATGGAGCGCTCGAGACTGTAGCCTCTGTGACCGCTGAGACAGGTGGCGCTGTGATTACACTGAGATTACAGCGCCACGGTCTCAGTGATGACACAGAGCAGGCGAAGAACGTCTATCCTTCGTCTGCTCTATGGTGATCTCGATCGTCGCCGCCGCTCGGTTTTAATACGAGTCATCTCATTAGATCACTCGTATTAAACGATCAGTGGCTCCTACTACTCGCCCGGCGCCCGAAACTGCATGTCTCGGGCGTCGGGATTCGCTCCATAAGACGCAGGCACTTTTTCCCACTCCTTTTGGGGGGAAAAAAGTGCGTCTTATGGAGCAAAAAATACGGTATATTGAATTAAACTGGTGGTAATTTTTCTCTACTTTGACTGGTCCGGGCTTATTGCCAGCCCGGTGCATGATGGGATAAATATCGCCGGCCCGGTGCATGATGGGATAAATATCACCAGCCCTGTGCATGATGGGATAAATATCGCCAGCCCGGTGCATGATGGGATAAATATCGCCGGCCTGGTGCATGATGGGATAAATATCGCCGGCCCTGTGCATGATGGGATAAATATCGCCGGCCCTGTGCATGATGGGATAAATATCGCCCATGCGCTGTGGAAGTTAGAGTTGGTGAATATCTGAGCTGAGAGAAGTCACATGTCAATTCTGAGCCTTTCGTTTTCTTATTCTGTGAGATACGAGAAGACGCCCATTACATTTAAAAAGTCGTGTTATCTTGGTTACATTTATATTTGGAACAATATCCAGCGGTTACATTTTAGGCATTACTTGTGTTATGAAAGTGATTGATATTATCTGATCCATATTCTTTGTTTGTCACCAATTATATTTAATTATTATTTTCGCCCTGATTTTTGATAAATAAATCTCTATATTTTGTATACTTTGGTATTCCTCGTGTCTTCGAAGTCAGCGCAAATGAAAGAACTCGCGTAAATGTTGATTTATGGAAATACATTGGGAATCTCCTTAACTATAGATTTTCATTTGTTTCCATAAATAGAAGTGTATATCAGAGCAGTATAAACATTCTGACAGTCTGGTGAATGGAACGTAGGCCGGCATTGGAGTGCCCACCTCTCTCCCAGTCCTCCTCTCCTCGGAGGTCACCTCACCCGCTGCTGTACACATGCAGAATACCGATGCTTGGGGAACTCATTTCAGGGAATCTTCTCCCCTTCATCAGCCTCCACATAGACCTCAAATAAGAGGAATTCCCCTCATTATCGGGATCACATATGTAATGGAATGAGACGTGTGAAGAACTTCTTGTTTAAGACGCATTTTCTGTGCTACTATCACGTACCTGTGTGGAGACTGGATGTAGGAGGAGGCTTCCCTTGCAGCTCGTGTCCTAGGGACTCTGGTATTGGGGACAGAGTCCTTATAGACAGTGAGTGGCAGGAGGGCCAGAGGCGGTTCCACCGTGCAGGCCACTCCCTGGTTTTGCAGCAGGGTTTCGTAATCTTGATATCCGAGGTCAACAGGCCGAGGTCACACCGAGCAGGCAGAGCAGGGACAAAAGGGGAAGGCGTAGGCAGTCCAGTGAAGCAATCCGAGGTCGAGGGTATAGGCAAACAAGAATGGTCAAACGTTCCGAGGTCAAAGTCAATCCGGGTCGATAATCAATAGTACTGGAAACAAGGATCAGGAGACGTCAGGGCGGTTGAAGAGACAATCCAGCAATGAGTAGGTGTGGAGTCTGGGTTTAAATAGTGAAGAAAATGATCTGGAGAGCGTCACTTCCTGTGCGCCTTTTGGCGCGTTTTTCCGCGGAACCCCGGCTTGGCGCATGTGCAGAAGCAGCAGGTCTCTGACAGCTACGGGATAAATTATCATTCATTTATGTCATCAATAGACCAAACACAACTACAAAATACACCTCCCTGCCCGACCCTGCTTCCGCATCTATAGGGGCCCCCCAGCTGTAGCTCTATGTATTGTTTATATGGTTCCATTGATGTCCTGTCCTAGGAGAATGTATTGGGTATGTTGTTGGCTTGTAGCGATGGTTTGAATGCTGATATTGGTGTAGTGGGGGCGGCCTCTTCCCTCTTCCCAGTGGCATTAGGAATAGGGTTATATGAGGCAGTAGTGGCTGTCCCTGGCTCTGATAGGTCGGGTTGTGGTTTTAGACAGTCCTGACTGAGCTCTGCATGGAATAATTATAATGACATCATACTGAGTATATACCTGAGCACGTCCCTTTAAAGAGGGGTGTGGCTACAAGCAGGAGATGGAAGTAAAAGGACATCAGTCACACCTTGGTAAGGTCCACATGTGGGCAGATGAAACGGTGTTGGAACCGACCTCTTGTCACCACCTCTGTCCTTCCGTCAGCGTCCTGGTTCTGTGCCGTCACTGCGTTTCTGATGTTCTCGGCTGGTGTTCCTACATGTGGCTCCGGGATGCCATGTCATGGATGTGAGTGGTAAGGAGGAAGGAGTGCGCCTCTCCCAATGCCATGCCGGCTACTCATACAGTCTCAGGGGAGGTGACACGATGGTTTGCACCCAGCCATCCACTAGTTCAGGGCTGAGTGAGTCCTGCCGTGTGCTGAGGATTAGGCCCGTGGTCACACAAGGTTTGCCTGTTGTACATCAGTAGATGTCTCCAGTCTATGGGTGTGATTACTTATGTGGGATCAGCAGTGAGGGATTTCATCCAGCCGCGACCTCAGTACAGTTATGCACTTACATCTTCAGGCCTACTGAGATGACTTCAGGCTGCACCCTCAGTGTGTTCCCATCCCCCATGAGGACACCTAACCCGGTATGCACCTCAGTGGCTCTTTGTGAACAATATTGCCGGAGTGCCATAGGTAGTTGTCATGGTGCAGCCAAAAATATAATTTTTGGGGGCTTCTTGTAGAACATTCTGAAAGTCCATTCAGTTCCTTCAATGGATACAGTCTACAAGACTAACAATTTCCATGAACATGTTCAGCTGCAGAGAGTTAATTGAAGGAAATGTGGCTTTGTGGTGCTTCCCCAGCCGGGGAACCACAGGGCAGTGAGTGTTTTGTGTCTCTAGGCGGGGGTACCACCAAAATGTTAAAAGTGTCACCTTTCCTTTTTCTGGGGGGTTTGCAATGTTCAAAATGCTTAAAAATAGTGTAGCGATAACTCCCCGGAGGGAGCGCTGGTGCCCGGTCCACATGTAGTCGGTCTCGGGGGATGATCTCCAGCTGCGCCCCATTAGCACTAACCGCCCTCTTCTGGTGCCCACCAATGGACGTCCACTTCAGTAGTAGAATGCTAATTGAACAGTTTATTGAACATCTTCTTAGGGAGAGAGGGGGGAGGGGTTCTAGGTGTCCAGAGGGTATAGGGGCTCTAGGTGTCCAGAGGGTATAGGGGGCTCTAGGTGTCCAGAGGGTATAGATGGCTCTAGGTGTCCAGAGGGTATGGGGGGTTCTAGGTGTCCAGAGGGTATAGGGGGCTCTAGGTGTCCAGAGGGTATATGGGTTCTAGGGGTCTAGGGCTAACCATCAGAAGCTCCAGACTCACCGGATCTTGTGAAAGTCGCCATTGCAGATCCACCCGACCACATCAGACAACCACTGATGTACAGTCCAGATGGATGCAGATCCTCAATCCAGGATAGACACCGGCCATGCTCTGAAGCCCATATAGTTCCCGGGTGCTACAAGAGCCTGCGCTGGTCCTGGTTCTTTTCTTCTCTCCATCTCTCAGGCCTCCTCCATGTTGGAGGCCTCGGGGAAACTTTTTCCCTCACTCAAGCCCATGCCCACCCCCAGGTCTCGGCCTAGCCTGGGGGGGCAGGCTGAACAGGACCCCAGCCCTAATCCATGGCTGGTCCCGGAGAGAGAGAGAGCACATGGCAGCTCCCACCAATATATGTACTCTGTCCCGGCATGCACCACTGGCTGAAAGAAGCCCACTGATTGGCTCCTGTACTGTACACACATTACAGTGTCTTCCATTGGCTGTCCCACAATATGACAGAGTCTCACTCCGCCCGGGGGAGGGGGGGGTACAGGCAAGGTTAGACACCTGAGATTAACCATGTTGTCACCACTACAAATCCAGCCAGGCCAACTACAGCCCCGGCTATCGTATCTCATACCTCCCGTCCCGTACATCATATCTCATACCTCCCGTCCCGTACATCGCATCTCATACCTCCCGTCCCGTACATCATATCTCATACCTCCGGTCCCGTACATCATATCTCATACCTCCCGTCCCCGTACATCGTATCTCATAACTCCCGTCCCCGTACATCGTATCTCATACCTCCCGTCCCGTACATCATATCTCATACCTCCCGTCCCCGTACATCGTATCTCATAACTCCCGTCCCGTACATCGTATGATCGTAGCACCTTCATGGAGAGAGCGGTGGCACAAAGACGAGCTGACTGATACCAAACACGAGGGTTTTATCATACAGTATGGAGGAGTTCTGATAGTCGGGTCTCTTTATGGTGTTTCTGGTTCTGTTAGCCGTAGAGTACCGGAGTTTGGACTCTGCGGATAGCACAACAACAGATGTAACCAGAACCATCACTTTTCGGATCCATAATTCATAAGTGGAAACCGTTATGAGGGTTCAAAGATGGTCAGTACCATGAGACCCAGCTGACAATCTTTAGTCTCCAGTCTGATTGGCCGGTCTCAGGGGGTGTAAACTTTGTAACGTCTCCTTTTTGTAATTTTTTTGTAACTACTTTTTTCTCTGTGCTACCCGTCCGGGGATATTAAATATACAATTAACGAGCTGGTTTTTGATTGCTCTAGAAGAACGCACCAATCTGAAGAGACTGTTGTATGTCTGTTGCATGTGCATAGTGGATTGGTTGTATCATCGGTGCCTAGAAGCTCGGTTGTAAGTCATTGCCAGGCAGGGGTCTGTGTGTCTGATGTGGGTGTGTGCTGTGGTGTATTCTGGTTTGGGGCTGCCCTAGGCAAGGCTAAACTCGGGCAACTGTCTCAGCCCCTCCTCCTCCGTTGCAGTCTTCGCCCCCCCCCGCCTCCTCCGTCGTCACCCCGCCTCTTTCATCTCCGTCCCATCTCCTCTGTCACCTCCTGCAGCCGCTACGTCCTCATCTCCTCCTGATCCCCCCGCCTGCCGCTTCTTCCCCCGTTCTAATTAGGCAGCCAGGCTGCCGGTTTCCGTGCAGCCCGTCTGCCCAAATGTTTTGGGGGGGCGGCCTGGTATCTGCTGCCCGAGGCAAACGCCCCTGGGTGTGTGTGGGCAGTGGAAGAAGCGGGTACACCAAGGTTTCTAGCTGAGAGGATAGCTTTGGGCATCTTAGGCTGCCACACAACCATTAGAGTACACTGCATTGTATGTGAGATTTGAATCTGCCTGTGTGTGTGTCCAGACAGCTTGAGCTGGGTGAGTCTCCCTCCAGTGGTGGCCAGCGGTAGTGCAGGAGACTTTGAGTGGCGGTACTGACTCTAGAGGTAACTGTGCCTGGTTTAGCTAACGTGTACCTGCCAGTGAGAGCCGTGTGTGTGGTCTGCATGAGCGCAGAGTGTACGGACTAGGAGAGTCCAGGGAAAGGTTCCCAAAAGGTAGCCCACGCATCGTTCGGCCTTTCCTGCATCCTCATATCCCCATGGCGACCTCCTCCGGCCTACCGTCTATGACAGTAGTCCATTCTAATATTGGAATCAAGGTACCGGTACCCGGGTTGGCGTGACTGACGTGTGTGGTTGACTTATCTAGTATTTAGGTGAACCATTTCTCTCTGATTTTCTGGCTATATGTGTGAGGTCAGAGCGGCTTATCAAATTGGCGTTAGAGATTCTCTCACTACATACCAGGATTTATTTACTGCACTGAGTGGGTTGGAGGGTCTTTTTGATTCCTTTAGTCTCTTCTCACCATCACCTGTACGGTTACAATGTCCCGTTGGGTCCCAAACCCTACTCCATAGAAGCCATGGTTTCCATACTGTTAGGGTTGTAGTGTGGGCTCGAGTTGACGAGGAGGACCTCCCTTGCAACCCCGTCTGTGACCACTGGGGTGGTAGACAGTGTGCGCAGGCAGGGGGTGCACGGGTGCCGGGTGCTGATCCTGGGTCGCTATGATGAGCGGAGACCTGGCAGAGTAGTTGGCCGTACGTGAGGATGTGAACATCCAATCGGGCATTCAGGAGGCAGACCGGATCAATAACAGGCGGGCAAAGGCAGTACAAAGGCCTGGATGTGCTGGACGGACGTCCCCTGGATCGGGACTCGGTGTGTCCCACGGACCGGAACCCAACATGGCCTACGGACCTGGACCCGACACATACATTGCACTCATGAAGGCCAAATAGCCTGTAACAGCTGTATGCAGACTGTAATACATAGTTCTATAATATTAGGCTAGGGATGTGCATCTGTCCAGTTGGGGTGTGAAACAATGATTTGCATGGCTCCGCCCATTGTTCTGGAATAAGGAACACTTCCCCCTTTTTTGGGGAATGAGACATGTGGTCACCTTCTGTTCTAAGAAGACTTTACTGTGCAGTGATTAGAGTGAGGGGGTTTATTTACTGCTTTAGTCCCATCTCACCATAATCTGTATGGATATACTGTACAGAGGAAGCTAGAAATGTTGCAGTGACTCCACCCACTATGGGGCTGATTTATAAATGTTCCACCCATTGTATCGCTGGGCTGATGCTGTTTGTAGGATACTAGGGCCACAAGATGGTGCTGAGGAGCACAGGAAGTCCTATGTTCCTCAGCGCCATCGAGGGCAGAACATTTATAACTCCGCCCCTATGTATGCACTTTTACTAGGCTGCAATTTCAGAGGGAGAGACCAGACCGGTATTATCATGAAATAACAATGAGAGAGTATTATTTCAGAGACTAAAGCCAGAAATATTGCACCTTCCCTGCAGAGTATGTAAGCAGATTGATTAGGCCGCATCCTAATAGGAAGTGGTGAGGCAGCTTTTTTCCAACAAATCAAATTATTAATTTAAAGAGACATTGATATTTGATTTTGGTAATGGGGCCGGATCAGCAGAGGCAGCATATGGTAATAGTGACAGGCCAGTAGAGGTGGCAGGAGATGGTTACAGACCAGTAGAGGTGGCAGGAGATGGTGATTGTAGCAGGCTAGAAAAGGTGCCGGGACATTATGATGGTGGCAGACCAGTAGGGGTGGCAGGAGATGGTAATGGTGGCAGGAGGTGGTAATGGTGGCAATCCAGTAGAGGTGGCAGTATATGGTGATAGTGGCAGGCCAGCAGGGGTGGCAAAAGTTGATGGTGGCAGGCCAGTATAGGTGGCAGGAGATGGTGGCAGGCCAGAAGAGGTAGCAGGAGATGGTGATGGTGGAAGGCCAGTAGAGGTGGCAGGCCAGTAGAGGTGGCAGGAGATGGTGAGGGTGGTAGGCCAGTAGAGGTGGCAGGAGATGGTGATGGTGGCAGGCCAGTAGAGGTGGCAGGAGATGGGGATGGTGACAGGCCAGTGGAGGTGGCAGGAGATGGTGATAGACGATGGTGGCAGGAGATGGTAATTGTGACAAGCCAGTAGAGGTGGCAGGAGATGGTGATGGTGGCCATAGATGGTGATGGTGGCAGGCCAGTAGAGGTGGCAGGAGATGGTGATGGTGACAGGCCAGTAGAGGTGGCAGGAGATGGAGATGGCGGCAGGAGTCGCAGGAGCTGGTAATGGAAATCTATTAAACAGAGGTCACTGAAATCATTTCTGTAAAGGACAGGCAGTCGTGTCAGTTAGGCCTCAGGCACACGGTTACATGGGGGGGTCACACCCATCAACTTTAGATGTATTTGCCTGGCAAGGAACACACGTGTATTAAAATATCTGTAAGTTCCAAAACACGCCGTTGTTAATGAGGCCTAACTCCTCCTCTACAGCATCACCTCACCTGACACAGGACCTTAATGCTGTCCAGGGACGTCGGTCCGTGTGTCCTGTACGAGGAGCCGCCCATCCCCCATCACATGGAGCCGTCCTCCCACACATCGGGGGGACCATTATGTCTGTGGTGAGGTCTGAGGTAAATCTGGAATCTGCCCGGTGACTCTGATCCCGCCCTGTGATTGGTTCCTGTGGAGGGAGTTCAGCCAATGGCAGTGGAGGAGGTGTGAAGCAGGGACTCTGATTGGCTGTGAGGCTCCCCTCAGATCCTTCTATCATACACAGGAGCTCTCTATACATCTGTGACAGGAATGATGGAGGAATGGGGGAGGGGTTCTGTATTCGTCCGTCGAGCTCCCCAGAAGGCCCTGCGCCTTGTGAAGCCCTGATTGGGCAAAGCCGTGCACCTGACCACAGGTCATATCCTGCCGGTATCTGTCAGAATGCCATTGTGCAGCGGGAGTTCGTCGCAGCGGACGGAACGGTGGTCGTCGGGTTTATTTTTTTATTATTTCTTTCTATTTTTTTTATTTCGTCGAGTCGCCGTGGACAACGCTGGACGCCATGATTGACCTTAGGATTACATCGGTGGATCCATTCTTTGGGGGGTTGTTTAACATTAAAGGATAAGGGCCTCCTCCACAGAAGCTCTGGGGTGTTGGTTGTGGGCAGGGGGCTTATTCACATCAGGGTACCCCCTACCCATTCACTAAAGGGTTAAATAACATTGTTTTACTCCTGACCTCTGCACTCTGTGCGTTACTGCTGACCTCTGCACTCTGTGCGTTACTCCTGACCTCTGCACTATTATGCGTTAGTTACTCCTGACCTCTGCAGCCTGTGCCAATTGTTTTTTCTGAGGTCCCCGTTTGTTGTCATACAATGACAGGCTGCTGTGCTCAACTGTTTCTTTGGTTTACATTTTTTTCTCCCGGTCGCTTCCTCCGAGACAACGAGCAGAATAGCCGAATGTCACCCGGAGGCAACTGTTCATTCAACTATATATGTATACGCTGCCCCCTAGTGGTGTCCTATATAT
>NW_017310015.1:0-33920 GCF_000935625.1 Nanorana parkeri
CACATCAGGGAGCGGATGGGGGGTGGATTGGTTGTAATTATTTTGTAACAATTTACCTGTGCCTGGGGAGGGGGAGGGTTATGGTCAGAGGGTTAGTTTATTGGACCTTGCATGGTCCTTTACGGTTGTTGGCATAAGTTATGCCGTAATGTATACACTGTTGTGTATGGATGGGGTGCTATGTTGGTGCCCGAATGTTACTGTAATGTAATTGTTTACTATGCAAAATGAATAAAAAGATTTTTTTTTAAAAACAGCTAAGTACAAAGCTCTAGTATTCACATGCTTAGGCCCCTTTCACAAGAGCATTATCAAGGTTCACGGATACAAAAAACTGATGAAAACTGAATCTGTTTACATCAGTTTGCACATCTGTTGTCAGTTCAGTTTATATCTGTTTTTACATGTCCGTTTTGGACCTTTTGCTATTATAGTATGGTTAATTCCCATAATGTTTTGCTTACCCCCAGAATGCATTAAGCTTGCCAGGCTGCATTACGACATCAGTCCCAAAAAACGGACGTAACCTGAACTGATGTAAACTGATCATCAGTTTACATCAGGTTACATCGGTCCTGGTCAGTCAGGCCAGGTGCACACTTGGGCAATCCCAGGACACGTGTTCCTGTGGGGTTGCACACAGCATTTGCCGCATTGATTATCAATGAGGTTATATCCACGCGGCAATCGCTGATTTTTCATAATGCGTGTTTTTTTCAGCCGCGACCATGCGCTATTGCATGGGTGGAAAATCAAAGATCTTGCTGCACTCCTTAACCAAAATATCAAAGAACCCATTGGGACGGGTGGGTGCTTGTAGTGACCACGGATGGCACCGTGAGCAACTAAGATACAGAAATAACATCACCAGCACTCCAAGGATGATTAAGCAACAGTCCGTTTATTGTCACATTGCCATTCAAATGCAAGAGCTTTCGGGGCCTCAGGGGGTCCCCTTCATCAGGCTCAGAATGACACAGTAGTGAAGATCAAACACCTTAAATAGACAAGTGTGAATTTAAAAAACAGGCCCCCTCCCTCAGAGGCAGCGTCAGCACCAAGCCCATTCCTGCCATAGGGTATTCAAAAATTACTAACCTTGGGGTAATCAGATGTACAAACGGCACGCAAGTGAGTGCGGGCCATTACTCAGAAGGCACAGGTGGTCGCCTTGGTAACCCAACGCTATGTCGGCACTTTAGCGCCGCCCCCTCGTCCACACGTGTCATTTTCGTGTGGAACACAGGGTTGTTCCGGCTTGCGGTCCAGCCAGGTATCCGTGTATGACGGCTGGCTGGTTTGCGCCTGCGCATTGTCTCCATGAGCTGCAGTTACACTCCTAGGCCACATCAGACGAGCAAAAAAAGGGCACATAGACAAACCACTGCATAGCAACTGATTCTTGCTGAGTAGGACTGATATTAAGCCTGTGACAGGGTGGACTTGGGGTTAAACGGATCATTATTACAACAACAACAACAATAAAGAATAAGTTTCATTCAATGCCTCTTTTCATACTGTATACAATATAAACCCCATATAATATTGAAACAGCATGGTGGGAACACAGTATGTAAAAATTAATAAACCGTTTTTGTCATCATGGATCAGAGCTATTTAAGTTATTGAAGTGGTCTGCAGGGAAAAACAGTAATCTATTTCTCGTTAATGAAAATGCACGCACACCTGTCCTATATGGGCTGCCCAAGATCCACAAGGGTACCCATCCCCTGACATTCCGTCCAATAGTTTCCGGGACTGACTCCATCACACAAACCCATGGCACAGTTGCTAGATTATTTTCTACAGCCACTGGTGCGCAAACTCCCCGCTTTCATTAAAGATACGGAAGATTTTCTCACGAGATTACGCACACATAAGACGATTGGCATGCATTGCAAACTAGCCACTATGGACATCTCATCCTTGTACACTTGCATCCCCAATATGGCAGGAATCGCAGCAGTTGAATACTTCCTATGTAAGGAAGGCCCACCCATTTGGAAGATGGAGAAATCAGGGGTGACTAGGGTGACTTCTATGCTGCTCTTTTCAGTTTTAGTATATTACAGAAGGCGAGAGGTGGGAGCTGAAGGATTGGAGGAAGGGTGACATCTCTCCTCCCTTACGTACACTTTAACAAGTCATTTTGAGAGCCTGCAGATCCTCAAGACAAGTTTGTGTGTGTATGTGTTTGTGTATGATAATGTAAAACATACACTGAAAAAGCTTCTGTTTTAGTTATTTTGAAAACCTGAGACGTGGAAGAACCAAAGTACCAGTAAATCATAAATAAAATGCCACCTAGAATAACTTTGTTCCAAATAAGTAACATTGTAAGATACAGAGTACTTCATAAGGGAAATTAACACAACACCACATGTCAAAACATTCAATAGATCCAGAGATATAGGCAGCTGTATTTTTATGATAAACGTGACATTTCTTGTAAAAAAAATCAGCCTCTCCATGCAGCTCCCACCTACCGAACCCAATTATTGGCCACCAATCTAATTTAAGGAGCAAAGGGCAAGGGCCCACAAGTTCGGATGAAGGTAGGGAATATTTGCATGGAAATCCAGTGGCCTATATCTGTGGATGTACTAATCATATCAAATATGTAATATTCAGGTAACTGCTTTTTTATCATATCTTAGTTTGCACACCACACTACCAGGCACGCCACTTCTTAGAGACCTGTTTAATGCTTCATTTCCAAAGTGAGATGTATCTTTCAATCATAGAACTATAGCAATATTATTTTGTTTAGCCAGTCCACACCTTTAAAGTTAAAAAGAAACACTAAAAATCACAGAACAAATAGGATGAAAGGGTTGTAAGAAGATGACACCACATTACTGCAAAACATCTTATCCAATATACTTGGTTAATGGTGCTGCTTTCATTTATACCATTTATCTGCCCCGCAGATAGGAGTTCAAATATCTCAAAGCAAAACAAAACCGTATATTGTTTTCTTTCAAGTTCAATATCAGCTGTGTTTTTTTCACAGCGCCATTTAAATCCCTCTATAAATATGCCTGAGAGGGGTGGTGTTGATGTGACTGTGTTATACAGCTTATCCTTCAGTGGTGTTAGCAGGGATAGAGATTCTATTGATCATTGTATAATACACAGCAAGATTCTTAGCAGGTAAAATATATGCACACAGCTTTCTAGCTAGGCAATTTTAAATCGCAGAAAACAAATGTTGATTATGCCTACTACTTTTGTCTTATATTCAATCACGGCTTAGATTTTTAATGCCTTGTGATTTATTCCTTAGACATGCTCAGCACAACAGCAAATATGAAGACCGAGTAAAAGTTCAAAGAAGTAGAGGATTCTAAATTAGTTTATTAGAAAGTAATCCAGGTCTGGAATATCTGCAGCTTGCAATAATGTAAGAGTAAACCCATTGGAAGGACATATAAACTTATCAGTCATGTCTGATGCAGCCTCGGGAGCCATTAGAATTTAAGTGTACTACCTCTGGGATCACACAGTCTCATTTGGATTTAAATCAGAAAATGCAATTTTACCGAAATGACAGCCCTTTGAAACCAGATGGAACCTGGAGAGAAATGTTCTCTAGGAAGACATTTCAAATTCTCAATCCAAAATACCTTGTTATATTGCCTCAAACACGTTTTCTGTGTGTCCTTCCCCAGTAACCATTGTGCTGCCAATACTGCTGGAAATGTACACTGTAACTGCTAAAATTGAATATTAAGATGTTGCCGCTCATAAAAAAACAATGCTACAAAAATGGCTCCAATGTGTTTGCCGGTAATAAAAATAACCACATACTCAAAGTTCAGCTGTTATCCATGGACAGTAGCGGCATCTATATTACAAGCCTATGCAATAAACTGAAGAATGCAGCACATGAGTTTACTGGGAATAATTATATATATTGCATTTTTTGTATTGTAAGAGGCATACTTTCAGACTAGTGCAAATGAGAAATTGTGTGGCTTACAATAACCAATCACATACTAGGTTTTTAACCACGCTACATAAAAATGACAACAGAAACACTGCTGTATCTGTCAATACTTATTAGATGGACTAAGTTCCCTTTTACTACATGCCCTCAATAAAGATGATTCCAAAAAATAGGGTTGCACAGATACCAAGTACAGTACTCGGTACAAGTACGAGTACATGTACCGATACTTTTGAGCTCCAAGACTAGACTAGAGAAAAATTAAAAAATTAGGAGGCAGCTGTCATTTGTAAGGAGCACACGGAGCTCCTGGGATCTGTACATCTCTGTTTTAATGTACAATTTTGTTTTTATAAATATAAATAAAGTGATGCACAGATACCAGTTTTGCGAGTATGAGTACTGGTACTTGCCGAGTACTTACAAGTACGAGTACTGAAAACATTTTTTGTTTATTGTCATGTGACAGTTTTTCTAAAACAATACAGACTAATGATTTCAGGACAGTGGTAGAGCGCCAGAGCCAGGTCCCAGCTGCAACCGATGCAACCCTGGTAGTTCTCATTAAAATGCCAAGTATCTGCACTGGTACTCGAAAAGTATCTGTGCATCCCTACCAAAAAAGTCTAAAAATAGTGGAACACCTAATCCTAATCTGAGTTGACAGCGGGTCAAATATGAAAAAATTACTGGCCTAAAAGACTTTCAAATCAAAGGTGGACTGCCATGATTAAAATACAAGACTAGTTTTTACTCTTACCTTGGCACTGGTGTAGATCGATCACAATGTTGTAAGTAACACAGTTTTGTGTTTAGGATTAGTAATGAAAAAATCACGTAAAATCTGCTTCAAGATTTTAAACCTTTTTTAATGACTATGTTCTTGAGTACCTATATGTACCTATAGATGTCCATGAAAGGGAGAAAAAGAAAATATAGGAAATAAAACATATTCTTCAGCTGCCACCTTTTCAGTTTAAAGTGCATCTGCACGTTTGCAATGGAGTACGGATTCTTCACAGGACTGAATGGAGATTGCTGTGCATGTTTGTTCCCCACAGAGAAGATTCTGATAGGGAGTTGTGTAGCAGTGAAGAGGCTGCACAGTTTGATGTTCACGGAATAGGAAAAGGTGGATACTTGACTGGAAGTGGGAAAAGAGGGTTAAAAAAAAAGAGTAACTGCACTGAAAATCTTAAAGAAAAGGTTTTTTTATGTAGTAGGTAGTAATAAGAGTGAACATTCCACCAATGTATTCCTATACATTTTTATATAAGTGGTACGTCATCATAGATACACATCCTGCACAAATCTTGTAGCAAGATATGAAGGTACAGAGTCAGCTTCGTCTCCTGGATACTAAACCTGTGCCACTGCAGGATGTACAAGCCATTGGGAGAAGCCACAGCACTTGGGGATCAGGTATCTGATACATCCAACTGGTTGAAAACCTGCTGTGGCCAGAAGTAAAGTGAAGCAGTGGTGTTTCAACAAATGGGCCACTGGAAATGAATGTATAGAGCCTTATCTTTTACAGGGTTGACATTATAGTGGTAGAGGATACCATTATGCACTTTTTTCTCTGTTCAATTGTTGGATTCACATTATTTAGGATGTGTAAAGAGGAGTGATTTGATGTTTTTGGAGAGTTTTCCTCCTGGAAACTGTCTTCATAATACCTTCAACTTATTTGGAGGTTCTGTGTAGTGCTGCTCCTTTGTACTTAAAGAGCAATAAGACATATGCCAAAGAAGAAGTGCACTATCACCTTGCAACATGTCTTTCATTGTTTTATGTTCACAAAAATGATCAAAGGTGAAATGTGATTGTTTCCTATGCTTAGCCGTAACTCGTTGCTGTTTTCACAAATTAAATATTCTCCAGGATTTCTACCCTCTAAGGTAGTATTCTACTCGAGAGACATAAGGCTTTAATGTTTGCTACTGCTGTACTGCTTCTAGTGAAAACTCATATCAGCCTGTATAGATTTCATCAGACAGCATGACATTGTAACAGAGACAGAATGTTTTATTATGAACAAATCACAAATGCAGCAGTAGGAAGTCAAACATCCAAACATATATTCATCAAACAGTGAAGTGTCATGCTTGGGTAAATATGCTCGCCTGCAAGCAAAAGAGTGAAGCTGCATTACAGTATATTCTGGTCAGATTCCACAGCATAGTGACACTGCATTTTATGAAGGGTATAGTGACGATCAACCTATCTTGGCTTTAATGTTAGCTTTTTTCAAACGACCAGAATGCATCTTTCATATGTACTCTGCTACCAGTGATAAGCATCATAAACAACAAGCGGTATATATCAGCTCAATCACAGAAGGATTTAAAATGTATTTTTGGGATATTCATGATGGAGATGGAATATAATTTGTGTCGAGAGAGGCACATGGGACAGCCTGGCTCCTCTGCAAGCCATTTAAGGTTTACACAATTCTCTCAATGTAACTATGTCGCATTTCAAAGATTAAACTTCTCAAACAATTCAGCTGCTGCCGCATGTTAAATTTCCCTGGCGGCACTTTTAGATGAGTTTTACTGGATTGTGAATATATTGCATTAAGAGAACTTGCTTGTGAGTTTTGCTGGAAGCAACCGGCAGCGACACAAATTAATATTTTCTCATGTTTTAAGTGACATAAATGACAATATTTGATTAATACTATGTGAGCAGTTTGAAGGGAGAAAAATGGGAGCAAAACGTATGCTGTGCTTAATTGCGTTTTACAAGGAAAGAATGAAATCCTTAGCCTGCGGCTTGTATTCTGATCCCTGCGTTAACCAAGGATAGGGGAACATTAACAAAGAGTTTACAACTCGGCTGCAACCTTGTTCATAATTGACTTGAAAATGTTGTTAAGACTTTTGGCCTGCGGGGAACCATTGGTTTTTGATAAAAGAAAAGCCATTCCTGACGTACCAAGCAAACAGCGAGATAGGAACTTAGTGGAGGATAACAAAATTTGTTTGCCAGGAAAAGGAAAAGCAATTTGCAGTCATGGTTGGAGCCCGGTATTAAAGCTGGTGACTCTCTGTAATGTACCTTTATTTTCATGCGCTCAAAACCAATAAAATGTTGTATAGTTGTGTCCAATGTAACAGATTCCAATAAAACACATAAGGGAGCATAGAAAATAGCTTTTTCACCTGTAATGAATTGGCATGGTCAGTTATATGACCCAGGCATGGCCAGTTATATAGTTAGTGAAACTACTACCTTCCATCCCCATTTAACACATACGGGCTAAAGCAAAAACTG
Source organism: Nanorana parkeri (assembly GCF_000935625.1). Taxonomy (NCBI): domain Eukaryota; kingdom Metazoa; phylum Chordata; class Amphibia; order Anura; family Dicroglossidae; genus Nanorana; species Nanorana parkeri. The sequence continues at coordinate 7,229 of NW_017310015.1, forward strand.
TATAACCCCCGCACAGTCTGATAAACTAGGCAGCTTCCTACCAAATCATTGGATATTGTGCCTGTGTACAACTCTGCAACCCCCCATAAGTGTTTATACTTCTCCATATGGCTTGCTCAAATGCTACTTCATCTTTCCTGCTGTTAGCCTGAAGAACAACACTTTCTTCAATAGCTAATCAGAAGTTTTTCTTGTTTCTGCTCCAGTTACTTGCTTCTGCCAAGATGTTTCTTTTGCATTCTTGGTCAGTGCAAAAACATCTCCTCTTTTCCACCTTTCAATTCAATCCAAAAATCCAAATTAGAAGTGTTTCGTCATTCTCTTGATGGCTTGAATTCACACACTCCAGGATTTCTAGAAAGCTATAATGGTATTAAAAACAGTCCTTTAGTGGTTGACCAGACTGTTGTGATAGAACATTGTGTCATAAGTAATACAATTTGTAAGACAATTCCAGAAGAACTGTGAATAGTCCTAATGTTTTACTGGGAATTCCATTAGATAGAATTGTGCATAAGTCCCATAGTTTTCTTGAATCTTAATGTGGCCTGAGGTATATGTGCTTTTATAGGCTGTAGCTTTACCCCTTTATTATGAGTAAATGTCTCTCTAAAACCTCCCAAAACAAGTAAGAGTTCAGCGTCTACATTAAAGGGTAATTTCACTTTACCAGGTGAATTTTACCAGGTGGCAAGCACTTCTGAAATTTAAGACGGGTTTGGACAAAAGTTACCCAGAAGTAGGAGCCAGTTTTTTTTTTCTAATCTCCTCTTTCCTTGGAATATACTAATACATACTCAAATGTCGAGCAAATCCAGTATTGTCCTGCTGAAATCTGCTGAAATACCACAACATGCTAGTTTCCACACCCAAATAGAGTGGGCACAGAGCAGAGGGCAGGGTGGGTGTTGTCCTTGCTTGGTACTTCTCTGCCACCCAGTCTGCTTGCTCTTATTACCTACATTCTGTGAACTCAAAGCTCAGCAGCACAGTGCAGGTTCTGCAGGTGGCCCTGTATTGTTCCTACTCCTCCACCCAGGCAGTTTACTTTAATCACCTGCATTCTGTGAACTCACAGTTTAGTGCCTGCCTCCTCATCAGTAATAGCTGACAATGACCCAGTCACCCGAGAATTTTTTCTGTCACAATTGTAAGCTGGCAACTAGTAACTTTCCAGGCCTGCATTATGATATAGGAAAGGGCTTGACAATTAAAATGTAAATTTTAGTACATATTTCTAGTAATTATGCAAAAATATAGTGTGACTTAAAGTATATTAAAAACAAAACCTTTTTTTAATCATCTGTATGCCATCCTAGAGATTCCTCATCACTTCCTGTCATGTAGTCACAATAGGAAATGAGTGGATATCTCTCTAAAGCAGGGGTCTCAAACTCAATTTAGTCGGGGGCCACTGGACAAATTTTTTAGTCCCGTGGGGGCCCGCTACTATATACGGTGCCAGTTTTAATGTATGCACATGTTACAAGCGGCAACTGTCCACGATTCAAATTAATGATCGGGTGACAGCTTCTGCATGTAAAGGCCTGCACACCGCATGTAATCATATGTGAAAGGATTACATGCAGCTAGGAATCAATCACTCTCTCTGGATACACGATTGTTTATCCAGGGAGAGTGATTGTTTTTGTAACTGCATGTAATCATATCACATACAATCACATGCGGTATGCAGGCGTGTACATGCAGCGGCTGTCACCCGATCATTAAATTGAATGGGTGACAGTTGCTGCATGTAAACACCAGATTAGGGATTACTGCTGCAGGAAAATGCACGTTTGTGACACAGGAATCCTTAATCGCACCTGAAATATAGGGGACCCCCCCATTCCAATCCCCCCGCACACATAATAATACACTCCCCCCTCATTCCAATCCCCTCCCCCGCACACATAATAATACACCCCCCTTCCAATCCCCCCCATGCAGGGAGAAGCAATGGAGCCTAATACACTTCCCCCATACACTAGATAACCAGGAAACCATCATTCACTGGTTATCTAGTGGTGATTAGTAAGGTCTTGTGCAGATCTTACTAATGATCCATCATTTGGCCGGAGCTCAGAACTGACAGAGCTCTGGCCAGAGCTGACAGGAGCAGCTCTGCGGTCTGCATCCGACAGAGATGCAGACCGTGTAGCTGCTCCCGCAAGTCAGGCACATGGTCCGTGACCGTGTGCCCGACTTGTCAGTTGGCCACATAGTACCGGCTCGCGAGGCGGTACTTTGAGACCCCTGCTCTAAAGTAAGGTGAATCACCTTGTTAACTGGAACAAATGTCTCCATTGGAAGATTCCCCCTCTATTTCTGTTCTGAGGACAACTCAAAATTTTGGATTGTCCCTCACTCTTAGTCCTAGTGACAGTGAACACCAGGAAAGAGGACCACCAGGAGAGGGTGAATTTCTCCAGTACACTACTTACAACTAGATATGCAACCAAAGGAAACAGCTATAGGATCAAAAGGTTCAAAAGGAATTACAGTGTTTTTTTTAGATGCCAGAGTATTTTCTTACTCTTAAGATGTAAGCTACGGTCATGCTTGAAGGATTGAAGTATCTGAGAGTGCTAAATGAAAATTTCTCCAGCAGGGACACATGCAGCATTTAAAACATGACAGCCATTCTAATCCCCCACAAGTCTACTAAAAGCTAAAAGAAAATGTTTTGGCTTTGGGCACACTTTAATAAGCAATTTTTATTGTCATGACTCCAGATAGGCACCTTGTATGTGGTATTACTATTCTTATTGGCCTACTTGGTAATCATTGTACTGCTCAGTTTGATGTGTTATATCATTCAAAGGCCAACAAGCTTTATTGTAAAATGAAATGACCAAAGTGTGGAACTGTCTAGCGGCTTTATGTTCTAAAGTGTTAATGTAAATGAAAGTGAAAATAATCTGACCAGGCAATTTGCAACAGCTTTATGTCATAGTAAATAGATTCACTACAAAGAGAACCTCTTGGCCTTGAAACTAACAGGGCTTCAAATGAAGTGTTTGATGTCACTAGAAATCTACAGCCAGTGTTATGTGCAAAAAGGAGACTTGCTCAGGTGATTGAGTTTTTAATGATCATATTGGACTCCTTACAAGTTGCTCACTTATGGTATAAAGAGACATCTGCTGTCAAGGGAATGTGAAGTAAAGCAGTAGTTTTGTTTGATGTTTTTAAAAGAATATCTTCATCCTTTAAGAGGACTTAATGACCGGTGGTAATGAGACGAATATGCCTGTGTTCAGTTCATGATTGTAACGTCCCTGAAGCTAGTAGGGAGTATCAGACTGGATCTCAGATGCAGAGTCTGGGTACAATCATTTTCTCACTTTAATGAAGGTTACTGTTATGAGTAACAAAGTATAAGTATACTCAAACCTGCAACTTCCTATACGTCTCTTAGAACAGACAGTATCATTATCTCTATAGTCCTTAGTGAGCAGAGTAAGGAGTGTATTACTTCCTACCAGCCCCTTAAAGTTCAAATAAAAATAGTCCAGTACATACGGTAACATGGGTACAAGAGGTAAGTAGAAGGTACTTGTGGTTAGGTTGTTCAGGCTTGCTCTCCCCCAATGAGATGTATTTGGTTGTAGTGAAAATCAGATAGCTGGAAGTGGCTGTAGCTTTTCCCACACTCTCAAGTTTTCATTAGGAGGATAAGTGTTAGTCCTGGCCAGGAGGTGCTGTGGCAAGTAGCAGGAGGGCACCTGACAGGCCTGGGCGTTGGAACAACCTGCATTGTTCAGTATCGTGGCAGAAATAACTGGACGCCGGAACGAAGGAGGGGCGGCTAGTCGCCCTGTGATTGGCCGACGGCAGGAGGAAGGATGGGCGGCAGGACGCCACGTGATTGGCTGGTGGGTGGAAGGAGGATGGGCGGCAGGGCGCCGCGTGATTGGCTGGCGGATGGAAGGAGGATGGGCGGCAGGGCGCCGCGTGATTGGCTGGCGGATGGAAGGAGGATGGGCGGCAGGGCGCCGCGTGATTGGCTGGCGGATGGAAGGAGGATGGGCGGCAGGGATGGCGGACGCTCTCACCGGTCCGCCGCGAGGTAAGTGCCTCACAGGACCCCCCTCTAAAACGACCCGCTCTGGGGGTCACAGATGGCGAGGGACGTAGAGGGTACCTCAAATGGAACCGCCTGACAAGGTTTGGAGCATGTACAGAAGAGGCATCCTCCCAAGAGTCGTCCACCTAAGTAGGTACTGCAACTTATTACGGTATCTTCGAGAGTCCAATATCTTCTTGATTTCGAATTCCTCCTCCCCATGGACAGTGACAGGAGGGAGAACATCTGAATTCCGGTCCGGAAATGGATTCCTCCGATGGGGTTTAAGTAAGGATACGTGAAAGTTTGGTTGGATCCGCATTTCAGGAGGTAACGTAAGACAAACAGTGGACTGGTTAATAATTCTCCGAGTTGGGAATGGACCCACAAACAGTCTGCTTAATTTCCTAGAAGGGGTTTGGAGTGCAAGATTTTTTGTGGACAACCACACTAGATCTCCCACTAAGTAGGGAGGATGTTGTCTACGCCTCAGGTCGTAGTAACGTTTCTGCTGTTCCTGAGCTTTTGTGATATTAAGTTTAAGGTGAGCAGAAGTTTGCTGCAGGCGAAGAACATAGTCATCTGTACATGGATTATTGGTCTGTATGACAGAACTAGGAATGGACGTGGGGTGGAACCCATAATTGGAAAAGAATGGAGTTTGTTGAGTAGAGGCACTGATAGAGTTATTGTAGGCGAATTCCGCCAGTGGGAGCAATTCAGCCCAATCATCCTGGAGATGAGTGCATTAACACCGGATGTATTGCTCGAGGCACTGGTTTACCCTCTCGGTCTGGCGATTCGTTTGGGGGTGAAACGCACTCGAGAGTTGATGGTCGATTCGTAGTTTTACACATAAGGCCTTCCAGAATTTGGAGATGAATTGTGTTCCGCGATCCGTCACAATCTGTCTTGGCACTCCATGTAACTTAACGATATGTGTGAGGAAGTCATCCGCTGTTTCCGAGGAGTTGGGCAGCCTTTTAAGAGGAATAAAATGTGCCATCTTAGTTAATAGGTCGACAACCACCAGGATGGTATTTTGTGTGAATGGGGAAGCTCTATGATAAAGTCCATAGGAACGACTTCCCAAGGCGTATTAGGAATGGGCAAGCTCGTTAAGAGGCCATAGAGTCGGTTTTTTGAGGTGGCACATACCTCACATGTGGTGACATAATCTTGAATGGGTGGTGACATGTTTGGCCACCAAAAGTAGCGCTTCACTAGGTCTTGGGTTTTACGTATTACCGGGTGACCCGCTAATGGAGCATCATGCGTCAGTTTCAGAATATGCGTTTGTAACCTAGGTGGAATGTAAAACCTCCCGCCCTTACGAGCGAGACCGTCGGAGTCAATAAGAAGTTCGGGTGGGAGATTGGATGTGTCAGTTCGTAAGGCCTGTTTGAGTTGGTCTCCGAGAAAAAAGGTGGCGGAAATTATTCTTTCATGTGGGAAGATGGTAGTGGGGGTACCGGTAGATTAGCTGATTCGTTGATCCGTAATAGAGAGTCAGCTTTACCATTTTTTTAACCTGGTCGGTAAGTTATATATAGTCGAATGGATCAAAAAAGAAACTCCATCTCACCTGGCGGGATGACAATGTCTTATGGGTCTTGAGGTATTGCCAATTCTCATGATCAGAGTAGATGACAATAGACAGTTTGTCACCTTCCAGGAGATGTCTCTACTTCTCCAAGGCAGATATAATAGCCAGGAGTTCCTTTTCACCGATTGGGTAATTCACTTCTGAAGGAGTGAGAGTTCGAGAATGGTATGCCACAGGATGGAGTGGAGAGGTAAGACTTTATTTTTGTGATAGAACAGCTCCGATAGCGGAATATGAAGCATCGACTTGAAGTATGTATTGTAGTGAAGGGTCTGGTAGACGTAGTATGGGAGCAGAGGTGAATTGTGATTGAAGTTGCAAAAATGCAGTTTGAACATCGTTGGACCAGTAGAATATCTTGCTGGAACTGGTTAATCTTGTGAGGGGTTTGACCACCTTCGAAAAGTTCCGAATAAACTTTCTGTAGAAGTGAGCGAACCCCAAGAATCTTTGTACGGCTTTTCTAGAATCCTCCACCGATCTTTTCCCCTGCCGGAGATTTCTGACAGCGGATTCGGCAGTAAGCTGCTTGTTAGGATCCTCATACAGAAGTGACATAGCAGCTAGGAAATCATCAAACAAATTCAATATGGGATCTTCCTTTTCCAGGTAGGTATTTGCCCAGGCTCTGGGCTCCCCTCGGAGGTATGAGATGACTGTGCATACCTTGATCCTATCAGAGGGATACGTCAAACAGTAGTTTTCAGGAGTTAACAAACTCCCTGTACAGCTTACGCTCACCTGAGAAGGGTTCAGGGGGGTTGATTTTAGGTTCAGGACTATGGGTGACCTGGCCTGGACCTGGAATGTTCGTGTTTAATATGCCCTTAAACTTTGATTCTCTACTTGCAGAGTAGTAATCTTTTGTGACAATGTCTCCAATCTTTGGTTCAAACTGCGCATATGCGCGGTGACTTTTGCTGGATCCATTTTTTTTTCTTTGGGTCCTGTTATTATGTAATGTCCCTGAAGTTAGTAGGGAGTATCAGACTGGTTCTCAGATGCAGAGTCCGGGTATAATAATTATCTCACTTTAATGAAGGTTACTGTTATGATTAACAAAGTATAAGTCCATTCAAGTGAACCCGCAACTTACTGTACGTCTTTTAGAACAGACAATATCATCATCTCTATAGTCCTTAGTGAGCAGAGTAAGGAGGGTATTACTTCATACCAGCCCCTTAAAGTTCAAATAAACATAGTACCAGTACATACAGTAACAGTGGGTACAAGACGTAAATAGGAAGTACTTGCGGTTAGGTTGTTCAGGCTTGCTCTCCCCCAATGAGATGTATTTGGTTGTAGTGAAAATCAGCTAGCTGGAAGTGGCTGGAGCTTTTTCCACACTCTCAAGTTTTCATTAGGAGGATAAGTGTTAGTCCCGGTGAGGAGGTGCTGGGGCAAGTAGCATGAGGGCACCTGATGCAAGCCTGGGCGTTGGAACAACCTGGATTGTTCAGCGTGGTGGCAGAAATAACAGGACGCCGAACAATTCAGATGTTGCGGTTTAAGACCGGCATCCGGAACGAAGGAGGGGTGGCTAGACGCCCTGTGATTGGCCGACGGCAGGAGGAAGGATGGGTGGCAGGATGATGCGTGATTGGCTAGGGGCGGACTCTCTCACCGGTCCGCCGTGAGGCAAGCCTGACATCGATGCATTCGCTGAACAGTTGAAATAAGTTCAGAAATTGTGAATGTTCCTCAAATTAATTGTGTCCATTTTTTAAAGCTAATAGTAAAGAGATTGTCAAACAAAGGGCATGGGGAGCTGAGAACTGCCAGGGGGAACATTACATGCAAATTTGGATGAAATTTTGTGAATTTGGACATGCAGATGCATCTAATGAATTCCAATGAGGCTAAATGCAAACAAATCCGAATTCCATTCAAAATTAAATTAAATTGGACACATGACTGTTTTCTGGGCAATCAGGAAACCCAGTCCAAAACTAAAACTAAATTCCAAAAGATCCGAATATGATTAATGAAACGGTGTTCAGACCCGAAACCCAAAAGAATGAAAAATTCAAAACAAAACAAATTTTTTACCGGCTTGCATGTCTAGGGAACATGTACAAATAACATGCTTGGGGGAGCTCTAAACCTGCCTGTGAAGTGGCACACCTGTAGAGTGTACTAAAGCAAAAGGACATTTAAAAAAAAATGCCATTTAAATTGCTGTAAATGACAAATCCCAACCACTTTGTTCTGGTTGTAAATAAAGTGGCCAGGGATTCCCCCATTATCCAGGGTAAGGGTCTGGCATGATTTTTCAGGGGCTACCATAAAAAAGTAGCATGTCCCCTTCACCAAATACATACCAGAGCCTTATCCAAGCATTCAGCCTGACTGGCCATAAAAGTGCAGTGCAGTGAGTGTGCATCCTCCCCCTAATTATACCATACCACATGACCTTAGTATGTCCCCATATTGATGAGGACAACAAAGGCCACCTTCATGGCCCAGTGGATGTGAGGTCTTTGGGGGGGAGATATGGAAATTTGGAAGCCCCAGTTAAAAAAAGTGGGCCCCAAATATCCACAGCCCCCCAACCCCTCTATGTGAATCAGTACGAGGTACAGAGTACCCCTGGTTATTCATTCACAAAAAAAGTAAATTAGTACATAAACACACACATCATACATCAAGTATTTTTTCAAGATAATAATAAAATAATGTCCCACAATGTCAGAAAAATAATGTCCCACTATATCATAGAAATAATGTGCCACAATGATCATCTCCCCCTAGTTCTCTCATGGCAAATGACAACAAAGCTTCAATGCCATCGATTTTAGCAGGATAGTGATTTCTAGAATGTTGTCATCCTAGCAACCAATCACACAATGGGGGATTCCCCATATAGACCGGGGATGGTGGCTGATGTCATTGACTAAAATGGTCACATGCTTATATTTGGTGAGGGATGCCAGCCAGCAACCCCTGTCTTACTGTTTACATTCAATTGAATGCTAGGCTTCTGGAGTCCATTGGTGTCCTAGCAATGACTATCCCTATCACCACAGTCCTGAGTGGGAAGCGAGTGGCTTGCTCCAGCAGGAGTAGGAACAGTGATAGAAAACAAATAGCAAATATGGGGGTTTTTAGGCACCAGTTGACAAATCCAAACAATTCCTAGGTATAAAAATGTCTTCATTTTGCAGCAATAAAAATCAGAAATTGATAGCTAAAATCAGACCTCCAATATGATACCTCATATTGCACAATTCATATAAGAATGGAATTCACAGTTACACAATTCATGGAAGATGGAATCAAGAAGGTTCTCAAGTTTGTAGTTCAACCAACACTAGCTATTGAAATGGAGGAGTCATGTGAAACTTAACGCGTTTCACGCTTGGCAGCGCTTCCTCAGGAGATGGAGGAAATCTGGGTAATCAGAGAGGTCGTTCATTTTTATGTGACTCTGGAATTTTATAACATGCTCATTGACCTCTCTGATCACCCAGATTTCCTCCATCTCCTGAGGAAGCCAAGCGTGAAACGCGTTGAGATTTCACATGACTCCTCCATTTCAATAGCCAGAATGGATTTCTCTGGAAGTGGAAGGAAATCTCCCAAATTGGATACACAGTGCAAAACAAACCACAAAAATATTTAGGTTTCAGTTCCAGAAGTAAATCTTATATTATAGATAAGTATCTTTAAGTAGCTGAAGGTTATATATAACCAGTCAAAGGTGGAACTGCAAACCTTCTCTCTTATACATGTATAGGAGCTTTGTAACTGTAGACAAAATCTCTATACTGTGAACATAAAACTGGACAAGAAAATGTAGCTATTTTGTGATTCAGATAGAAAAAGGAATTTATCTGCATGCTGGGCATGTCTACCTTTTTCCAAATTGAAGTTTACATGATAGAGTGATTCCTGTTATGTTTCAAAGTCATTTAAGAAGACAGCTATCACATTATCAGTGATTTCTGTTGTATGTATATGCTGTATATTATTTGTATTATTATTACCAGTAGCAGCAATATTGGTAGCAATACTATTAACTATATTACAGGGTTCTATGATGCTGTTTTATTTATATACAAATATTGTATTACCACAATTATTTTAACAGTGCATGATCTTTTTATTATAATCTATTAATTTTTGGAAGTTAAAAGGTATAACATTTCCCCTTTGTAGGTTTTACTGCCTTCAAATGTTCCATACAATTTTGGTTCACGGCAGGCCACTAACCTTTCATTTCATTTGGCTTGTAGCAACTGCCCTGCCCTATGTTTCAAAAGAGGTTAAAATATAAACTCATTGAGCATTGTGCTGGCACATAAAAGCTTCAATCTCTCTATTGCAGTGTGAGAAGAATAGTAACATTTTATGGGTGCTGGGATCTAAAACTTTAAGGCTTGAAGTACATTCCATCTGTCACCTTTTGTCATTCATTTTAGGAATGAGATCAGTCACAGAGATAGCACACTAGAGAACTAGTGTGATGCCATCATGTAGCAACAGGAAGATCTGGTTTAACGGAACTAACAAAAATTATTTTAACATTAACCTCTAAGTTCCCAGTCCTTTGTTTTTTTCATTTCAGTGATGTCTTGGTTCACCAAATTATATCTTTTGTTTACAAAGTCTTTTATTCATTTTCCACAATAAATAAACAAATGTACAGTTAATACAAACACTTTAGTGTCCCCAAACCGTCAGCCGTACTTCTTTCTTTTCTACCTTAAACAAGCTTTATTATGCTGTATCCCTTATAAATATGCATTATGGGAGACAATGTTTTCAAGAATACTCTAATGGAAAGGCTTCACCCATCGATATCAGTATGGATTATTCTTATGTATATAAAAGTACAATTATTTGACAAATTTCACAAATACTCTCAATCATCAATTAAACTAGTGACCCACCCCTAAACCTAAATAAACCTTAATACATAGTGTTCCCAATTTTATTAAATGGCCGTATCATAGATTCATTCCTTTTGTTACATAAATAATTATTTCCTTGTGACAATCACCACGATGCAGCATGTAATGAACAATATATATAAAAAACTATTATTAAAAAATTCCTTGTGAAAAAAGTGTCTATGTTTAGCAAGTTTCATTTAAACTATAAATCTTTAATGAAACTATAATATACCTTAGTAGATTTCATTCCCCAAATTAACAAGTGGGCTTTATCGTAGATTATCTTATTATAGTGCCAGAGTGATTCATTCCTTCTGACTGTGACCCATAAATCCTATATAATAAACAATATTAAAAATTATTTTTCAATGTTCCTTATAAAAAAGTGCCTTTGTTTAGCATATTTCACTTATACTATCCCTCTCCCTATTGAGCTAATATCAACCATTGACCTTGGTAACTTTTAATATATAGTGTTTCCAAAATTAATACAAGGGTCCTTTCATAGACTCTCTCATTATGGGGTCAACATAATTCATTCCATGTGACTGTGCCCCAAATACCTAATGTGTTGAACAATGTGGCAAGGTCTATTTCTAAAGAAAATTCCTTGTGTCTGTGACCCACATTTTATTAAAACTTTCTTGTGTCTATAACCCAAATACCTTGTGTAATAAACAAAGTGACAAGAGCTATTGTATGAAATTCCTCAACGAGAGACCCCTTCCTACTGACAGGTATCAAGACTTGTTTGAATATCCATAGAAGTATCCTTGTTTAAATAGATTACAATCCGTAATTCTATATCCAAAGGTAATCCATCTAACCCACTTTAATCCCTGCATTACCCCAATGTATTGTGCACCCTACATTCCCAAGTGGGCATACTCTCCCATATGACACCAAAGGATTCACCACACAACACAAGACAAGACAAGACAAAACCTAAAAACGACAAAAAAGTAAGAGAAGAAAAAGAGAAACGAAAAAGAGGGGGGAAAAAAAGAAGAATGCCAAGAAAAAAAGGAAAAAGAAAAAAGAGGGAAAAAGGGGCCTTCCCCAATCACTTATCCCATTCCACGTTATATTTATTCAAAACCTAGTCAAACCACAGCCGACACTCCCAAATAGCGAATCCATGGTGACCAGGTTATTTTTTAAACCCTTTTCGGACTCCATTAGGATGCTCTGCATCTTCTCATGTACCGTTATCCATGACAGTTTTGCTTTAACCTGTTGAAAAGGTATCATTGGTAGCCTCCAGGATTTTGCTATAGTAATTTTAGCTGCCAGAAAAAAAAAAGATATCAATTTCTCTTGAGTTCTCGAGATTCCTGGTATGGGGCAATTCAATATTGCATATTGAGCCTCCTTTGGGACATGGACTTTAACAACGCTATATATACTGTAAGAGTAATGAGTCTGTTCCAAAAGGAGCGCACCTTAGGGCATTGCCACCGGGTATGATAAATAGTACCAGGAAATGTGCAACCTCAGAAGCAGTCAGGAGATATCCCTCAAAATATCCTAGCCAGCCTGGAGGGGACCAAGTACCATCTGGATAGTACTTTGTAATTTGCTTCAGTTAAAGAGATGTTAAGCAGCCCCGAAAAACCTTGCAGGCTGCCAAACCTCTATCGGGAGATCAATTGCCATATCTCTCTCCCACTCTGACATAAAGGGTAGTTTAGTCTTCGTATCTACCAAGAGAAAATATATTATTGAGATACCCCCCTTCTGTCTTCCATTCCCCAGGCACCACCTCTCATAAACAGTGCTAAATGGTTTATCCAGGGAAGGTAACCTCAACAAGCCCAAAAAGTGGAGTATTTGTCGGAAATGGAACAGTTCAGACATCGGCATGTTGAGGGTCTCCTGACAGTATTTCAAGGTTATAGGTTTCCGTGCCTGGAAAAACTGTGCTATGCGGTATAGACCATTGTCCTGCCACCAACAGAATGCTTTGGACTGTCTGCCTGGGGGGAAATTCAGGTTGTTATACATAGGTGCTAAAGAAGTATAAGATGATACCATACCCTCTTTTTGTCTGACCACGTCCCATAGGGCCAGAGAGTGAGATAGTGTTGGGGCCAAGATAGGCGGTCTCTGTCTCGGGCTTAGCCACTTAATTGTCTCAATAGGTGCACTTGACGCAGAGAGTGCCTCCCAATTGAGACCCAATCAGGGGAGTAGCGTTCACTGTATACCAAGGACAGTTGTGCTATCCGCGCTGCCCTATAATATTGATAGAAATTGGGCACGCCCAGTCCACCCCATCTTTTAGATCGATATAAAACCGTTTGAGCTAACCTGGAGCGCTTATTATCCCAAATATATTTTATTACTGTAGATTGGAATTTCTAAACATCAGGCTTAGATATTGCAATAGGTAATGCTCTAAAATAGTACAATATTTTGGGGAGGAGAGTGATTTTAATTGCATGTATGCGACCAAACCAAGATAGTTTAAAGAATTTCCATCTAGACATATCCTCTAAAAGTTGACGATATAGTGGGATATAATTGGTTTTATATAACTGAGGGAAAGTGGAAGTTAACTTAATCCCCAAGTATTGTATATAGTCAGTGGACCAGGTAAAATTGAAGTGGTTAGACAATCTGAGACTCAGTTCCTGGGGAGGTTTATATTAAGAGCCACCGATTTCAATGTATTGACCCGCAGTCCCGAGACTCTCGAGAATTGGTCCAATCATTTCAAGGCATTTGGGAGTGTGGTCAAAGGAGCTGTAATAAATAATAATAAATCATCGGCAAACAGCGCACATTTGTGTTCCTGGGCGCCACACATCACCCCTTTAATATCTACATTTTCGTGAATAGCGATAGCCAGCGGCTTAATCAACAGAGCGAAAAGTAGTGGGGAGAGCAGGCATCCCTGTCTAGTGCCCTGGAAGATGGGGATAGGATCTGATAAATGCCCCTGCATCTTCATTTGTGCTGAGGGGTTATTATACAATGCCTGGAGCACTCTCAAAAAGGCTGGGCCGAAGTCCCACTTCTCTAAGAGAGGGAACAAGTAATGCCATGACACCGAGTCAAACGCTTTCTGAAGGTCGATGGACACAAACATCCCAGACTGAGGAGGGGATCCCATCCCAGCCTGAGTGTAATATAGTCATAATATCAATCGCCCTCGTATCTGATCAGCACCCTGGCGACCCGCCATAAAGCCAACTTGATCCCTATGTATATAAGGGGTCAAGAAGAAATTGAGCCTATTGGCTAATATTTTAGTCAACAGCTTTAGATCGTTGTTAATTAGAGAAATTGGCTGATAATTTGAAACTTCCCCAGGGTCTTTATTTGGTTTAGGGATAACAGTGATAAAAGCCCTATTAAGGTCCCTATCTAAGGCTCCTCCCTTTCGTAATTCATTGAAGAACATCTCCAGGTGTGGTGCCAGTACTTCTGAAAATTTCTGGTAATATAGGGCCATTAGCCAATCTGGGCCAGGAGCAGATATGAGCTTTGCTTGTTTAATTGCTCTTTTAATTTCAAGCACCGTAATATGTTCCTCCATAATTTTTTTATGATCTAAAGATAGGTGCGGTATTGTTATATTATCCAGAAATGCCTTCACTATGTCCGGCGAGACTGGAGTTTGGCCCTGGTAGAGCTTGGTGTAAAATGACTGGAATTCATTCAACACATTTTTTGGATTGAGCGCAGCGTATTTTGGGTGTTGAATATATTGGAGACATAGGGGCAAATTTACGGGCCAAAAGAGTGCCTACTTTATCTCTATAGGCATAAAATGTATTGTCAGACCAGCGGATACTTTTTTCCGCTCTAGTGGTCAATATTACATTTAATTCTAACCGGGTTTTACCAATGGATGTCAAGAGTTCTGGTAATGGGTTGTTTTAATGAGCTTGAGTAAGCTGTTGAAGTTCCAGATCTAGCTCATTTATACGTTTGGATATTCTTTTTTTATATCTAGTAGCCAACTCAATAAATCGGCCCCGAAATATGAGCTGCCCACACCATAGTAGGTGACATATCAGGGGCTACATTCAAACTAAAGTAAGCTTGCAAATGTGAGCAGATCTCATCGTGTGCTTCCAGGTCACTTAAAAGGGACTCATTTAATCGCCAGTAGCATGGTCTGTTAACATCTTCTATCTTTGACAGGCCCATCACCAATATTGAGTGATCCGACCATGCTGTCTCTCTAATAGTTGAAAACAGCACTAAGGGTACTAGTGAGAACAAAAAAGTGGTCTATCCTTGAATAACTGGAGTGCACCTGTGAAAAATATGTATAGTCTTTGGCCGAGGAGTTTAACTCCCTCCAAATATCTACCAAAGAATACAAATTCAGTAGTTTCGCCAGGGGCCTACTAGTCTTCAAACGATGTTTAATTTTACAAGCGCCCAAACCCCTTTTATCTAGACTACTATCCAAAGCAAGGTTTGAGTCCCCCGCATATATCACCGCCCCCTAGACATGAGGCGTCAACGTTTGCCACATACGAGCAAAAAAGGGCACCTGGGCCGAGTTCAGTGTGTAGTAGGAGATCAAGGTAACTAGTTTATCCTCTAAGTAGCCATTTACCATAATATAACGTCCCTCTGGGTCTCTGATCTCCATTGTATGTCTAAAGGACATGCATTTAGTAAAACAAATAGCAACTCCTCTAGTCTTATCAGGTGCATTACCCAAATAGAATTGAGGATAATATTTAGAAATGAAGGTTGGTAAGTTATAGGAAAATGGGTTTCCTGTAAAAATAGGATAGCCACTCGTTGAGAGTGATAGTACTGAAATGCCATTTTCCTCTTTATAGGGGAGTTTAGACCTCGAATGTATAATAGGTGAATAGAATCGATTTAGTAGGGGCACCATAACCTCTTGTTTGGCTATAGTGTTTGATATGGCAGCGCGGAACACATTCCCCATCCCCTTGATAACCTGACCTTTTCTTGTTCCAAGGTATGTTGACACATTATATGAAGATGACCCCCGGGACATAAGAAAAAACCTCCAATTACTAATAAAAAACAATAAGGAAGCCCCAACATAATAGAGGAAAGAAAAACAAAGAAAAAACCAGCCCTCAATTAAGTGAGCCGGCCTACAAAGAACATAACACGAAAAGGTCTGGTTCTATAACCAATGTATTGACTAACGTCAATACAAGACCTGACGTGAACCTCAGAAATCTCAGAGGGTCAAGTCAAGCCTGGGTGCACGACTACCCAGCGCGGTCGACTACCCCCCCTTCATTTATAGCGTTATACCAGTAGATACTGAAATTTATATATATATACAATATATACAATATACAAAAAAAACTATAACTTGCATCCACCGTAGCAGAAAGTCCCCCCTCCAGGAACATTTGCCATGTATAGTAAACGCGCCCAGCCCCTTCAGCCTAAAAGAGCAGAAGGGGGTGATGCTCCTCTGCCAGTCCTATGCCAAAAGGGTGAGAGAGTGCCAGGCAACCTGCTTCCTGGAGGGCTGCTAGAGCCAGAGGGCCCAACTTTAGGAACATTTGATAACAGTCCCAACTGATAAAACAGAGTTTCTCTTTCAGAATATGTAGAGAAGTTATATGATTGATTCCTGAAAATAATAAGCGAAAAGGGAATGCCCATCTATATTTAACCCCTTCATGACTGAGTGTTTTTTGAGTCTCTGTTCGTAAATGACTGAAGCACTTTTTGGCATTTTTGCTATGTGTTTCTTTGACAACAATTTCCTGCTTTCTTATTAAGTGTACCCATACATATGATATATCGTTTTTTAGAGAACAGATAGAACTATATAGTTATAAAACAAATATGCGATTAACACTCATGTGGTATGAATAAAATGCAAAAAAATCGGAGAAAAATTTAAAAAAAACCACTTTTTGTCCACTTTTGCTCATGTCTTTTTTAAACAACTAGGACAGTAAAAGAGTTATTGTCCCACAGGCCACTGTCTCTAGATAATAAAGCATTTTAAACAAAGGGACACTGGTGTAAAAATTGTCCACGTATAAATGGTAACCTTTGTTCATTAGGGGAGTCATAAGGTCCCAAACTATTTTTGCACTGGTTCCCAGGAAGTCTGGACAACCAGGAGGGTCTAGACAGGAGTCTTTGCCCTCATATACCCGGAAAGTCTGAGTGTACCCACTACCACTCTCACATAGTTTATAGAATTTAACCCCATACCTGGAGCGTTTAGAACTTTAGCGGTTAAAACCTGGAGCAACGGTTTCAAGTTGCGCCTTTTTTGAATAGTAGTTGGAGATATGTCTGCAAAGATCTGGACAGAGTGTCCCAGTATAGTAAGTCCCGACTGTTCCCTGGCACATTGCATGACTTGCTCCTTGATATTGAAAAAATGGGGTTTCACCAATACATCCCTAGGGTGACCATTTTATCTCATAGCCATAAGGGCCCTGTGTATTCGATCCAGCTCAAGTTTCTGCTCCTCTACTTCAGGCAAAAGTTCCTTTATATATGTTACTACTGCCCCTTTAAGATCTGTAACTGATTCCGGAAGCCCTCTCATGCAAAAGTTCTGACGCTGTGATCTATTTTCCATGTCATCTACTTTAGAGAGAGCTTCATCTAATTGCTGTTGGATATCTAGGATACGCCTTGTAAAAAAAAAAATTCTCGCTATTAAATCATTATTTCCATGAGTCCCAGCCAAATCTAGGTCCGCATCAACTTTATCCGGGCTAGAGGAGTTCGAGACCTGCTGGGCTAATAGCATGTCCTCCAGGGTTCTCTCTATCAAAGAGGAAGTAGATTCCGGCGAGTGGGCCCTGCGGGACCCAGTACTCACTGCGTCCATACGAGGTGAGGCTGACCCGGCTCCCACGCTGCGGCGGTCAGTTGCATTAGTGCGACTACCGGGTTCCGCCGCCGTCTTCTTGGAGGTACCGCCCCCTGTCTTTGTGCCCGTCGAGGACTTAGCATCCTTGCGCTTTGATTTCCCTCCCCCACCATCCGGCTTCCTTCCTCGTCCAAGACCGCTACCCGTGGACGGGAGATGCCCCAATGCTACGTGCTGCTGGAGGGGTAAGTCTGACCTGTCGAGGCGCCGAGCTCAGGTCTCAGACATCCTTCCTCGAGCTCCGCGCATGCACCCTAACTGCCAATATTGGTTGGAGGAGACCAAATAATATCATTTAGGTTTTGTGGAGATCATGCATATATTTTTATTTCCTTGATTTTTATTGGAAATAAATAGTAAAAAAAACTAGAAAAAAATTATTCTACTGTATTTTTCCCAATTTTCCTATATTTTTCCCAATGGAGCATTTGCATAATTTTACCTGATCATATTGGTGTGTCTTGTGTTATTTATCTTATGTAACATAGCCACTATCCAGACGCCATTTTAAAATTGTGGCTGGTTAAAAAAAATGTAAGTCTATTAATGGACTAAACAATATTTCAAATCTTGTTTACATCATATCAGGATTAAAGCTGAACTCCAAACACAAAAACATTTATATTATTATAAATTTATATAGCGCCAACAGTTTGTGCAGTGCTTTACAATATAAGGAAGACATTACCATTACAATATAAATCAACACAAGATGCTAAGCAGGGTCCTGCCCATGGGAGCTTGCAATCTAAAAGAATATATTCCTAAATAGCCAAAAATACTATAAATCCACGTTGTGTGCACCAAATACCTTTGCAAACTAGTATATTACATTGTAAAAATAGTGGTAACATTATCACTTTGCTGTGAATAGCAGGGCTGTGTGTGTTGAAAACTACAGGGGGGCGTATACAACACAAGTCACTCTGCCCAATTAGAGAGAACAGAAGTCAGTGAAATTAAGGAAGCTCCTGCACAGAGGCAAAGTTCAGGTGCTGTTCCACGCTGGATTACTGCACAGTTTAGAAGCAATACACAAAGGACACCAAGATTTAATTAGGAATACACATACCTTTTGTATTTATACAATTTATGTTTAGCAGGGAGTTCAGTTTTAAAGATAGACTTCAGTGCAAAATTAACAATTATCTTAGGAGATACATTCTACCTTTAAAATTGCTCAGACTTGTATCCAGTTGAAAACTGCCTGATGGTATCCTTTTCTATGCATGCTGAAACTAATGCTGAAATAAATTCCTGGTATAAGTTTTAACAATGTACCAGATGTATGCAAAAGTTACAGAAATTGCTCTGGATTTTTTCATACTTCCAATAATTGTAAGATTTCCTAGATAACATAACTGGTTTTATTTGTTAACTGGAGTTGCTGTTGAAAGTGAACTTGCAGAAGTAAACCTGGGAGAGCAGTGTTATCCTGAACATGAATAGAAGAGAAAAAATAACACAAGACCCCTAGGCCTCCCCTGACTTCCCAAGCAATTTTGTCTTTCCAAAACTTGTTGCATAGTTCCCCAACCCCCAACACCACATCCCATGTGGCACAAAATAGGCTGAGGTCTCAGCATTTAATATCATAATGTGATATGAGCTATGCCTATGTTTCCCATTCAGGAAATCAGTATTTGCATAGACAGTTTAGAGAGCTTCTTGGGTGAGTTGGAAGGTTAGCCAGTAAAACGAGAGTTTGGGTACTCTTGTGCATAGTACTATAATTGGTATATAAGATCACCATATCTAAGCTTTAACTTATTTATTATTCATTTATTTATTTATTTCAGATCTTGACAATAAAAACCTGACAGAGGTTCTATCTCTTCCCATGTTCAGTTTAAAGTGTATTTGCATTTTGCCAATGCAGAGCAGCATGTTTACTTCATGGTGGTTCAAGACGTTATTTGACCCTACCTTTCCTTTTGATCCCCTTCTTCTGTATTTGGCTGCCAGGACTGAAGTTTAGGCATGGATAAGGGCTCTCTCCTCACCCATGTGGCAGTGCTGGGTGCCTGAAAGATCAATCCCCCATTTCTGTTATGTAGTAGGAAAGTGGGTGAGTGACATGCTCTCCATACCCAGCAACATCAGGTGCTTCACATCACTCCTGGAAACTAAACCAAGTGGGGGGAGCAAAGCTGAGTATGTGCTCTTGATGGGGCTGCAATTATAGTAAACCTGTTGCTTTGTCATGCATGAGCAAAGCATAGATTTACATTAGGACTCACACCATCTGTCTTGTACAGTGTACCCAGTGCAAGATCAAGGCAATTTGCCCTATGTCATATTGCTTCAGTGCACACTAATGCACTGTGTTGGTTAGGGACAGATTTTCCATTAGGCAACATAGGCATCTTCCTACAGGCACCCTCCACAAAGGGGCACCACCTGTCTGTATTATATATATATATTTTCCCCTGCCGATGCCACCTCTCCAGGCACGATCCACACCACTCATACATATCTCACCAGTCCCGCTGCTCTGGCTGCCGATACAGCCCATGAGCAGACAGGTGCCCAGGGTTGGGCACTGGGGAGGAGGGGAGGGGGTGATTCCTGGGTGTTTGGGAGCATGGCTGATGGCTCCTGCCAATGAAGCCTGGCATGGTTCTGTATGATGGACATGTGATGGGCTGACTGTGTGCACAGCTTCAGCATTCAGTTTTTTTCCCTGGAGCTGCAGCTGCTGATGAGCAAAGACCATGACATCACTCTCCCTCCACAACAACAGCATCAACAGCAACACCCTACTGCCTTGTTGTAAGGGAGGAGAAGAGCAAAGGAGACAGGGACACTGGACGTAGACAAACGAGCAGGTAAGATGCCCAAAAAAGCCAAGGATGTTCACAACATAGGGGCAATTGTGACTGCACACATTGGAGGAGAGATCATGACTTCATCACTGCAAGATAGATCTAATTTCACATCCAGCAAGGTTCCCAAGACAGTATAATACATCACAATGTCTAGGTGGTGTACATAGATTCCTACTGGTCCTCATTTGGATGGGCTGTCCCTCTATGAAGACCAGGTCCCTCTTTGAGAACCAAATCCCTCTGCCCTCTTTCAAAAACCATGTCCCTCTGTCCCTCTTTCACAACCAGGTCTCTCTTTCCCACTTTCAGAACCAGGACCCTCTGCTTCTCTTTAAAAGCAGGTCCCTCAGTCAGGGCCAGATTTTCCACTAGGCAATGTAGGCATCTGCCTACAGGCACTCTCCACAGAGGGGAGCCATCTGGCTGTATTATTTTAATTTATTTATTTTTGGCCCCAGCCTGACTGGGGCCACATGGGCTTGAGAAAGATGGGTGGGCGCTTCAGTTTTCTCTGCCTACAGGCTCCTGAGATGTAAATCTGGCCCTGGTGTTGGTGCCCACTGAAACAAATTAGGACATGCTGCATTTTTCAGCAGCATATTATGATGCATGCATTGCAGTGCATAACAACTATAAACAGCTTTGAAAAAAAAAGAAAACAAAAGCAAGTACTGTGATGTGTTTTAGCAATGCGAGGCAGCACGTGGCAGTGCAAGTGCATAATGTACACCAGCTGGTCCTCGCGATGTGCTCCTTAACGCGAACCCAGTGATGGCAAAGAGACGTCAAGAGATTGACCCTGAATAAAGGTCTAGAAATAACATCTAAATAATTGCTCAACATCTTTATTGCTAGCCCAAAGGTTTCCAGAAAGAAGACAGATTAGTCACACTATGTAAAACATTAGTACATCCTGTGAGCTTCCCTGCCCTGGCACAGCAAGTGGCTGATCCAGGTAAATAAAGATTTCTGCAGTACCATATATCACTTTTACTAGTTGCCACGTTGAAGATCCTCCAGAGTTTATTAAATTAAAAGATATGGTTTATAAAGAATGGAGTGAAGTAGAGTGAAAGTTTGCAACCAGATCAGATTTTTGCTGTCAATTTCAAAGTACAGGCTACAAAAAGAAATCCAACACCACTGGGTTTTTTTTTGCTATTTTTTGTAAGTCATTCCTAGTGAATAATCTTTTGAAAATCCATCTAGTAAACCTATCACACTTTAATCACTTATCGGGTTATTAGGGCAATCCTCCATAAAATTAAAATTGCAATTACGGTGGAACAAAAAAGACACATCTTGTCTACACAATCAATTTTTATAAAGAAGGTTCTGAGCATCTCATTTTTCACTGAGATGTGAGTCGATACATGGCATACAGTGTCTTCATTAAACTTTTCTATATATAAATGTATTCCATGCAAGTCTTTGAATAATGATTGTATTCCCCTTGGAAACAAAGTATGCTTAAATGTACATCAATTAAGATGAAAAAATTATTTGCTTCCAAGATTTTCTCACCGCGGCATCTTTCGGCAGATCGCAGCAGGGTGCAGGAAGTGAACACCCTAATACAATGTCTTACAGGCTATTTGAAGTGTTACATTCTAGAAGCCCTATTGTTTGTGAAGAGCAGATGTGTTAAAACCTACTATAACCGTAGATGTAGCCAATGAAACTGAATCTGTTCTGTAGAAACGCACACATCTGAATAGTCAAAATGCATTAAATTGTGAATACTTGTTATATTTCTCAACAGGAAATCTGGGAGCAGATCCAAAATGTGGTCATCATTATGTTTTTTGAAAAAGTATACTCTTCTATGGAAGCTACTCCACAGCGTCAAAACAATATTGTAATAAAACACATGGGGTTATTCATTGCATGCCAACTGTCTTTATGGTGGTGTAAACTTTGTTTTTGAAAAGTTCGCAGATAGAAACTAAATCTATCAGTTGATGGATTATAAAAGCAATTCCAAAAGAAAGATTAAGAAAACACTGCTTTATAATGACTTACTGACTGATTGATTTGTTGGCGTATTCCCTGATGTTGTATGGCTTTCCTGATGCTTTTCACCAGAGGGTAAGAGTTTTTAGGTAAAGCTGGCATAAGGATGCCCATACACATGCAGATTAAGTGGAATAATCTCATTTTGTACTTTCTTTACTATTAATCAGTCCGGTTATGGATTCTCTCTCAACTTCTCAACCTAGCAATTCTTCAATCAGATATCGTTCTGGCAAGATGGAACATGCAAATGCTCAAGAGCCATATGTATGCAGCTCTTTAACAATCCTTCTTTTGTCCCATTAAAGATATGGGCAGTCAGCACTCTCACTGGACATTTTAGAAGAGTGGCAAAGAATCAGTCACTCTCTTTGTTTTCTTTCCCAGGGTGTTTGGCAATCAAGTATATGCATGTAAATTTCCAAGTCTGCACAACAGCCACAGTTACTGTTAAAATTTCCCACAAATGTTCATATTGAAGATAAAATGAGCCTCATCCAGCTGCAACAGAATTAATCAGCACAGTCCAAAGACATAAAGAAAACTAGTGCGCATTTCAACCCCACACACATATTTGTCTTTTCTTTCTAACACCTATTTGAGCTTGAAGCCCAATTGATTCCTCTGTATTTAATAATGTAATGAATCAGGCTGAATATTGTACAGGAATGCGTCCTGGATGGACAATATATTTCCCTGCTATTTAGGTCATGGTCCCTTTAAGGAGATGGGGAAAAAAGGGGGATTTGTCAGAAGTTCTAACCAATGAGGTTGAGGGGTTCCGGGCTGATGCGAAACTGCTATGTAGTCTTCCCAGGATTGGAAGTCCTGAAAGGGGCCCGGGATCCGAAAGGCACGGAGAGATATTGGGTGAGAAAGAGTGTCCAATTCTGATTAGAGGCATTTGGGCCTGGTAAGGGTTAACCCACCTGCTGGGAGTGTTCAAAGAACACAGGAAGCTAGCCTGCAGTGTCTGTGAGGTGTGTTTGGAGCAGGACATGGCTGAGAGTGGAGCTGTGGACTGTCTGCTATTGAGATATTGCTGGGCGTCAGTGTTTGACCCTCTGAGAGCAGGCTGGGGAGCTAACCCTGAGACGGGACTTATGTATACAGGTGGTGAACTAGACTTTCTGTTATATTGAAGAGAAGTTTTGTTCATGTGTTTTGTTTGCTGAGTAGTCCTTGATGCATTTCACTGGAATAGCTTCTCCTGGAGGTGGAAGAATATTGTGGTATGCACCTTGGTTGGACACTATCACCACAATCAAAATATGTGAACTTACAAAAATATTTATACAGTCTGTATGGGTCATATTGGAGGTTCCTTTTATTGTATGGACATATACTTTTAATGTAATTTTAATGTGTATAAATAAATTCTGTTTTAATAGCATAAGTAAGCATATTAGCTTCTTGGTGGTACCATTAAAGCCCCATTTATAACAGTTCTCATGTTCTTGTACATATTCTAAGGGCACAGTATCAAAAGACAGGTATCCCAGCCCAATATTTAATTAATACTGTATAGACAGCCTGACTAACTGCAGTAGTAAATGCAGAGGGGGCAGCCTGGCTTTTAAGTACTAACTGAATTACATTTCATTTGAAAAATTATTTTGCAGAGTGAAACATGTCAGAGGTGACCTCTGATACTATTCAATAAATAAAAAAGTTAATGCAGCTGGGAGTGTGGTGATTTATGTCTTTGTCTGACTGATTTCCCAGAGTACAATGGGCCAGACCAGCAACTGGGGATTTCACAGTGGAGCCTGTGATAAGCCATTTACCTCAATATACATACATAGGTATTCTTTTTTGTGAAAGAGGAATGGACACTTGTCAGGTCACTGAAAAACCCCATAATTGCACAGTTAAATATAAAATTAAAATAAATTACAATACTCTTCCAGATTCTAAACCAGGGGGGCATACAAGTTTAAATGCAGCCATATTATGACACTGACGCTAATGATACACGTTTCTGCCCAAACTGAATGCAGAGAATCCTGACAGAGGTGTAATATCAGAAAGTGTATGAATAGTGTGACAGGTGTTGAGAAGCATTATTCATGTTTTAGTATTGTTTCATTGTAGTCATTATTTTTATATACTGTACTGTGCTGAATGACTGATGGATTTTAAAGGTACCAGGAGGATGGTGTCCCAAGTCATGCTGCAGTGTCAATAACACAAAATAAGTAAAACAATCCAATAGGGATAGTGGGAAATACTGATAATGGCCCTGGCAGGTGTTTAGGTCCAGGGTCTCAAATTCAGGTGTTTTACCAAGATAGTCTTAAAACAATATAAGAAATCATTGGGAGGTTTAACATCTAACACAAACTAAAATGTCAATTTTTTTTATCTTAAAAGTGACTAATGGGGGCGTGGCCTGGACATGGTGGCGTGAGGCAGCACTTCCTTGGAGCTCTGTGCCGTTAGCCCGGGACGGCTGACTTGTGGACGTTTATATTAGCTTTTAACCCCATGTCGAGGGAGAGGCAGCCCCAGGGCACAGGTAGAGGAAATCGGCAGCCGGATCTCTTGGAGATTTTTGCGCGCTCGAGACGGGACCGTGTGCAGCAGTCAGAATCCAACATGGCGACCACGCACGCGGCTGCCTCGAGTTCAGCATCCTCAAAGAAGGCCCTGAAGTCGCTCCAACTGCCCGTGAGTACCCCGACCAAACTCCCCAGCCCTCCGCTCCCGCCCATATGCACCCCCCTCCTCCACGATGAGGACTCCCTTCCCGGCCCAACGTCCGCTGGTGTAGGCCCCAGACGAGATGACCCGGAGGATTGGTGGGCCTGCATGTCACAGCTGCCCACAAAACGGGATCTGGATAGTATGGCCACGAAAATCGTGGATGCCTTACGCCTGGAGCTACATGAGGTCCGGCAGCATCTGTCCACGCTGGAGGGTCGGGTGGACGTTGTGGAAACGACCGCAGCCTCAGTGCAAGATCGAGTGGTAGCCCTGGAGGCAGGTCAGGCCGCACATCAAAGGCATATCACCGCCATTTACCTGCAGGTGGATGATAGTGAGAACCGGAACCGCCGAAACAATTTGAGGCTTAAAGGGATCCTGGAGGCAACATCAGGCCCGGCCTTGCGGACCACGGTCACGGCGGTTCTAAACCACTATTTGGATAAACCTATGCACCCTGGAATTGGACAGGGTGCATAGGGCCCAAGGAGCTCGCAACTTACCTTCAGGAATACCACGTGACGTTCTCTGCAGAGTCCATTTTTACTCCCTGAAAGAGGAGATATTGCGCCAGGCCTGGAACAAAGGCCCCCTGGATTTCGATGGGGCCAGGATCCAGATTATGCCGGATCTCTCACGTCACACTCTGCGTATGAGGCGCACATTGAGACCAGTCCTGGATGTCGTACGCACGGCAGGAGCCACCTATCGCTGGGGACATCCATTCCACCTGATTGTCTCCAGAGAGAATAGGAGCTTTCATCTCCATGACCCTCAGCAACTCCCGGACCTGTTCACGTTTCTGGAAGCGGAGGTGGTCAGCGTCCCAAACTGGCTTGACTTCTCCATGGACCGCCCTATACCGGACCCATCCACCCCACGGCTTGGGAGAAGGTCGAGGCCTCGCCAGCGAACCTTCCTGCGGGATACTCCTTCCAGGAGTAGGGAGGCGAGGGAACTTTGAGCACAATGATTGCTGTCGTTTTATTTTATGGCCTATACATTTTGCGTGACTCTGCCAGGTTTGCACTTCCATTGCACTGTCTGGATATTACCTGGCCCTAAGTGCCTCCCCACGGTCTCCACATAAGACAGTCTTGTGGGTACAGTGTTAATTTCATAGGCACGGGCCTTCTGGAGTAATTGTTCTCATTGGTTTGTTCAGTGTCTTAGGGGATAGGGGGTTAGATACGCACCACCTGTTGCTTACATGCCACTTATCAGAAGGGTGGGCTCATGAATCCCGGGGCACGTGTTTTTGTTTCTGTTTGCTGGACCTGTGGGGACAGGTTTCCTCACCTCTGAGGAGGTACCCACACATTGGGAGATATGATGAGCAGCTTCTGACGGTCCTTTCTACGGTGGGATGCTGCTCACGGGGGGTTGGTGGGCCGTTTATCTGGGTGCCTCCAGTAGAGGACGGATGGGATGGTATACTTATTGGGGGTACTCGGAGTTGTGATAAGGGTCCTCCCCGTGGGCCTTGGGTTGTGGGTCTCCCTAAGGGGTATCTCTTGGGCCGTCCCGGCCCCTTACGGTACACCTCCAATGCTTATTCTAAAGTTTATCTTAGCTAACGTTCAACTTTTGTTAGCCTCGAGTTTTATAGATAATAAGGTTTTGTACTGTTTTTTATTTATTATTTTTTTTTTCTCTCCTCCTTGAACTGCTAACACAACCATACAGGAATTCCGCAGAACTCCTATTCTGCGATCC
>NW_017310015.1:34145-34423 GCF_000935625.1 Nanorana parkeri
CTGCTCTCCCACCTTTGCATCATGACGAGGCCTGGCTGTCGCGATGCGAGGCAGTGGAAGGAGGGATTGGTAAAATTCACATCCCTAAACGTCAAAGGACTGAATATCCCAGAGAAACGTTCCCGGCTCCCGGCGGATCTGCGAAGCATGAGGTCACAGGTAGTTTTTCTACAGGAGACACACTTTAAGACACAACAGATTCCCCGATTACATAACAGAGATTTCCCGGTTGCCTACCATTCGTCCTCACCGATCTCCAAATCGAAGGGTGTCAGTAT
>NW_017310015.1:34598-34943 GCF_000935625.1 Nanorana parkeri
TTTTCAGAGGGCACTCTGATCCTAGGGGGTGACTTTAATTTTGCCCAGGACCCGTTAATAGACGTCTCCAGAGGGACGTCGCATCTTGCGTTTTCCTACCTTAAAAAGTTACGGGCTGAGCTCCAGTTGCTACGGGTAGTGGATTCATGGCGTTTTTTACACCCTGGGGTCAGGGATTATACTTTCTTCTCGGCGGTACACCAGACATACTCTCGCATTGACCTATTCTTGGTTGGCCACCAGTCCCTCCCGGCTTTTACGATCGGCCTCCATAGACGCTATTCTTTTGTCTGATCACGCCCCGATACATATGGAGCTGGAGGTCCTACCGCCTCGTTCTGCAGT
>NW_017310016.1:0-13807 GCF_000935625.1 Nanorana parkeri
TCAGATAGAAGACTGAAGGGAAGGACGGAGGTCAGACAGCACGCTTTTCCATGTGACGCGGGGTACGAGACAGGGTTGTCACCTTTCTCCCATATTGTTTATCTCAGTTATCGAACCCTTACCAATGCTGATACGGAATGATCCCTCCGGTAGGATTAGTTTATTTGCCGACGATTTCTTCCTGACCCTCACCCGTCCTCTGACATCTCGGCCATGCCTTGTCTCTACTCTGCAGCAATTGGCACCATCTTGACTTAGAGTGTCAAACCCTCGACACCACCTTCCCTCCTCACACCAGGGACCACAACTTCTGCCGGGTCCCCAAATCTCCAACGTATCAAACCAGAAACCCTCCATAACGACGCGGGACTCCTGAGATCGCTCAGAACAAAGAACCGACCCAGAGATAGAGAGGTGGACCTCATACAGGGACCAATGAGGGTCTCCCCTCTCCTCCATCTCCTCTCACCGAAGATACTAAAAATCAATGCTGGGTGCAGATTCTACATTCTACACCAGGTGGCGCTCACAGAGTGGAACGCACTCAAAGGAAGTGATGTAAGGAGCAGACAGGAAGTGATGTAGCAGTATAAATAGGAAATTCCGAGTAAGAGGTGAGAGGTGATTTGGGAGGAAGTGGAGAGAAGACATTGCTGGAAGTGGCAGCGAAGAGGAGGTAATAAGATATTATATTATATATACACCCAGTAACACCTCCCCCCGTCATCTCCGTCCTCCATAGTCACTGTGACCTCTTTTATCTCCGGCATTTATCCAACCGTCCACCCAGAGCCGCCATTTATACACCAGATACATCCTAAATATAGAGCCATTTATCCAACTGTCCATCTAGAGCCGCCATTTATAGACTGGATACATCCTAAATATAGAACCATTTATCCAACTGTCCATCTAGAGCCGCCATTTATAGACCGGATACATCCTAAATATAGAGCCATTTATCCAACTGTCCATCCAGAGCCGCCATTTATAGACCGGATACATCCTAAATATAGAGCCATTTATCCATCTGTCCATCCAGAGCCGCCATTTATAGACCGGATACATCCTCAGTCTAGAGCCATTTATCCATCTGTCCATCCAGAGCCGCCATTTATAGACCGGATACATCCTAAATATAGAGCCATTTATCCAACTGTCCATCCAGAGCCGCCATTTATAGACCGGATACATCCTAAATATAGAGCCATTTATCCAACTGTCCATCCAGAGCCGCCATTTATAGACCGGATACATCCTAAATATAGAGCCATTTATCCAACTGTCCATCCAGAGCCGCCATTTATAGACTGGATACATCCTAAATATAGAGCCATTTATCCAACTGTCCATCCAGAGCCGCCATTTATAGACCAGAGGGGTGAGCAGAGCACAGCATGGAGGTGCAGGAAGATGGGAACGGAAGTGTTGGTGAGGTGCGGTACCTCCTCCTTCTGCTGGACTGTAGATGACAGAGGATCAGATCATCTCCATATGATGGAAGGGGGCAGGGACAGTCTTGGGAAGAAAGGACTAGCTCTGTATCTGGCTATTTATTAATTTGGTTGCTATGGTTAACAACATTGTGTGTGTCAGGTTCCTATAAGGTGTCAGGATGTCTCTGTCTATCTCTCTATGGAGGAGTGGGAGTATCTAGAAGGACACCGGGATCTCTACAAGGACGTGGTGATGGAGAATGCCCCGCCCCTCACATCACCGGGTAAGAGGAGAGAGCAGTACGGAGGCTCCGCCTACATCCCCCATCATCTGATACACATATAGAAACAATGTATTCAGTCAGTGTGTGTGTTTCCTACAGATGGATCCAGTAAGAGGAACCCACCAGAGAGATGTCCCCGCCCTCTGTATTCCCAGGATCCCACCCAGGAAGATCTCACCCTCCCCCACCATGAGAGATGTCCCCGCCCCCTGTATTCCCGGGATCCCACCCAGGAAGATCTCACCCTCCCCCACCATGAGAGATGTCCCCGCCCCCTGTATTCCCGGGATCCCACCCAGGAAGATCTCACCATCCCCCACCATGATCAGGTAGATGATGAACAATCACCGATCGGTATGATTGATATACAATTCCATGTCTGATGATAAATGTTTTTATTTCATATTTAGAACGAGAGCCTCAGCGATTGTAATGTTGCCGTTAAACAAGAGTTTATAATGGACGACGAGGAGTATGGAGTGATGACGGATCAATACAACAAAGTTGAGTGTAAAGAGGAAGAAGATGTGGACGGCGATCAGCACGCTACAGCTGAGCTTGGAATGCTGGTGATAGTGAAAGAGGAAGAATTTCCTGAAGATATTGACCAAGGTGAGCAAGAGGAACCAGATACAACCTTTCCCGCACGTTCATTGTTTGATTGCTCAGTTACGGGGAACCTCTTGGGCATGGCGCGGGACAACTCATTCACTGAGCCTCAAACCCTTCACGCCAGCTTCTTGTTGATGTTTCCAGTTACCTGGTAGTCCTATTTAGTCAACATCTTTAGAACATGGAGTCAAAACGACTTCATGTTTTAAAGATGTTGTCTGGCGACGACTACCAGGTAACGGGAAACATCAAGAAGAAGAATATATATATTGTGGCCAAAGTACGTGGACGCCCTTCACAGTGATTGGGATCAGGTGTTTCCAGTGAAAGGTACATTTAACGGTGAAGACCCTTTTCTGTTCCACCATGAATGTCCCATGTACAAAACCAGCTCCATAAAGACATGGTGTGACCAGTTGGGTGAAGACCCTTTTCTGTTCCACCATGACTGTCCCATGTACAAAACCAGCTCCATAAAGACATGGTGTGACCAGTTGGGTGAAGACCCTTTTCTGTTCCACCATGACTGTCCCATGTACAAAGCCAGCTCCATACAGACATGGTGTGACCAGTTGGGTGAAGACCCTTTTCTCTTCCACCATGACTGTCCAGTCTAAAGGGATGTGTTCTTCTATATGCCATGAGGGGGGATCAGGGGGAGGTGTTGTATGTGGACATTAGGCTTCAGCCGTAACGGAAATTCTTCTTTTTCCCCCCCAATGTCTCCTTCATGTCTGAAAATGGAAGACGATGACCTCGGTCAAGACTCTCCGGATGAACGCCACATTGCCCATCCAAGATTTAGAGGTGCGGATAACAAACGCCATCGGGCTAATTCAAAGAGACCCCGACGCGCCACTCGCAGCAGCGCCGCCGCCGGTGAAGCAGATGAAACCCATCGGTGTGACGAATGCGGCAAATCTTATAAATCGAAAGCCGCTCTTTACAGGCACCGGAGCGTCCACTCAGCGGAGAGACCTTTTCCATGCTCCGAGTGCGGGAAAAGCTTCAGCCAGAAGACCCACCTCACCAGACACTGGAGGACTCACACCGGCGAGCGCCCGTTTTCCTGCCCCGAGTGCGGGAAAGGTTTTAGAGATAAGTCGAAGCTGACGGCGCATCAGAGGTACCACACGGGCGAGAACCTCCACGCCTGCTCGGAGTGCGGGAAGCAGTTCTCTCAGAAGTCCCAGCTTGCGGCGCACCAGAGGTACCACACGGACGAGTACCTCCACGCCTGCTCGGAGTGCGGGAAGAAGTTCTCTCAGAAGTCGCTGCTCGAGGTGCACCAGAGGTACCACACGGGCGAGAAACCGTACCAGTGCGCAGAATGCGGCATGAGGTTCATGAAGAACTCGCAGCTGGTCGTACACCAGAGAAGCCACACGGGAGAGAAGCCTTTCCAGTGCTCCGACTGCGGCCTTTCTTTCTCGCGGAAGGCCGACGTGGTCAAACACCGGAGGAAGCACACGGGCGACAAGCCGCACTCCTGCTCCGAGTGCGGGAAAAGTTTCGCCACCAAGCACCAGCTCACCAAGCATCACAGATCCCACCTGGGCCTGCAGCTCCATTCCTGCCCCGAGTGCGGGAAGATTTTCATGTACAGATCCCAGCTTGAGCTCCATCAGAGGTCTCACACCAGCAAGGAGGTCTATTCCTGCTCCGAGTGTGGGCGGAGCTACATATTTCAGTCCCAGCTGAGGAAGCATCAGAAAATTCACACGGACGACAAGCCACATTCGTGCCCCGAATGCGGGAAATGTTTCATATGGAAGTCCCAGCTGGACGTGCACTTGAAACGTCACATGGGGGAGAAGCCGTTCTCCTGCTCGGTCTGCGAGAAGCGGTTTGTACTCAAGTCAAAGTTGAAGCAGCATCAGAAGACGCACTTCCAGGAGGAGCCGTTGCTGTGCGCCAGGTGCGGGTTGGCTTTTCAGTCACGGGCCCTGTTGGTCCAACACTACGCCCTCCATGTCGAGGAGGAGCCACTGTCCTGCGTAAAGTATGAGGAGACCCCTGGGGACGACTCTTAGCTTCTCCATTCCACCCGGAACGTATTCTCCTGCTCCAAGTGTGGAAAGTGCTTCCCGCTGAAAACCAAACTTGATATCCACAGGTAAGCACCCCTTTTCTTTCTCGGGGTGCGGAAAAAATCTTCATCAGCAAGTTGAACCTGGTGGCCCATGTCCGACTTCACACGGGTGAAAACCTAACGTGCCTGAAATGTAGCAGTAGCCGGTGTTTGACAATCACATGAGGAAGCACACATGGGAGTGGTCTGTTGCCTGCCCCGAATGTGGGACCTGCTTCTCCGGCAAGCAGGGCCCCTCCCGCCACATCACACCGGAGAAAAACCATACGTGTGTATAGAATGTGAGTGTCGCTCCGTGTGCACGTTCAACCTTCTCGCCCATCTGCGGACTCACACAAGCCATGTGCGGGAAAGCCAAGCCACTCACACAAGCCATGTGCGGGAAAGGCTTTAGTTGGAATTCTTCTCTTCCTTCACACCAGGGGGATTCCAACCATTGACTCCAAGCTGCATAAGGCCCAATTTGAATCCGGTTGGGTGGGTTTCCGAACATCCTGAAGATGTCTGATGCTTCATGGGCCAACTCTGTCAAGAAACCAATTGCAATATATCAAAATCTTTTCCATACAACAGTAGGAAATATTGTTTCTGACGTTTCCTGAACAGTGAAAACCTGGACTCTGAATTCACTGACCCTCCAGAGTCCATAGCCCATCCCATATAGCAGTTTGGGCCCTGATGAAGGGAGGACCTTTATAGCCCCCGAAACGTGTTGGTTTATCTTGAAGTTTTGTGATGAAATAAATACTTTTGGACTCCAAAGCCATTGAGGTGACTTCTCCTAACTTCTTAAATGTCTTCTGAGATGTCCTTTCATGTTTCAGATCTTCCCCTGTCAATGTTCTAGTTGTTACCCTATACTATGTATTTGGATCCAGCGCCTCCAACCTACACTTGGGGGCAACACAGAGCACACCAGATAGAACACCCTATAACATACGTGATCAGAACATACCACCAGGTAGGTCAGGTCCCATCATATCTCAGGTCACACATATAGAACTATCTCTACCTAGAAGTCCTCTTCTGTACGGTGCCGACGGTGGAAAAGATGAAGGTGTGTCATGAAAGCCATCGTCCTTCCCCAACCGTCCATCATGCCCACCGATCTCTATGGCACCACGGTACACTTTTCTGTAGCCCTCAGAGATCCACCATGAAAGGCCCTCTTGGTTGTCTCAGGCCAAAGGTTCTCCAGTCCTCCCACGTCTGGTTGGGTCATGTCAGGATGTATTGATCACTTGGAAATAAAACAAGTTCCTTCAGTCTGACGTTATTTATTAAAGGGAATCTATAATTTGGAGATCTTCCAGAGGATCCCGGAGGCCGTCAATGATGTCCATGCCTTCTGAAGACACTAGCTGGTTCTGGCCATGATGGTCCTTTGTGTCTTCACCACTTTGCGTCACCGACCTGGAACGAGTACGGAGATGAGAGGTTTCCGACGCGCATTGAGAGCACGGATGCTCCAGGTCTGTGACTCAGAGTGTAGAGAAGCCAGGAGGGCGGCACTTGTAGAAGGAAGCAAATAATGGCGGCCCCATAAGTGTCGCATGTGGGCAACCAAAGTCTTTCTTCTTCATGTTTCCTACCCAGAGAATCCGGAGCCCACTTTCTGGCCAGACATTCGCGCCGGCGTAGTTTCTCTCAGCGGCTGTTTATTTCCTACTGAGAAAAACTATACTGGGCGCTCCTCTCAAAAAATTCTGGATCCCCCCCAGCAATGGATACTGGCCCGAGCTCCAGAAAAGCTTTCCCAGCTTTGTTGTTCTGCTGAGCCATGATGGACTCCATGGTGAAAGCCAGTCAGCGGTCCAGCAATGGTGGAGAAGTTGGCGAATGAATTGTACCCAACAATGACCAGGAATGCCTGGACCTGTTTGTTACGGGACAGGGCCAAGCCATCCAGGGTGGGTAGAGGTTTAGTAAAGCCACAGGTAGAAGCTATCCAAGCTTCTCCCTGTGGCTATCCAAGCTTCTCCCTATGGCTATCCAAGCTTCTACTTGTGGCTATCCAAGCTTCTCCCTATGGCTATCCAAGCTTCTACTTGTGGCTATCCAAGCTTCTCCCTATGGCTATCCAAGCTTCTACTTGTGGCTATCCAAGCTTCTCCCTATGGCTATCCAAGCTTCTACTTGTGGCTATCCAAGCTTCTCCCTATGGCTATCCAAGCTTCTACTTGTGGCTATCCAAGCTTCTCCCTATGGCTATCCAAGCTTCTACTTGTGGCTATCCAAGCTTCTCCCTATGGCTATCCAAGCTTCTACTTGTGGCTATCCAAGCTTCTCCCTATGGCTATCCAAGCTTCTACTTGTGGCTATCCAAGCTTCTCCCTATGGCTATCCAAGCTTCTACTTGTGGCTATCCAAGCTTCTCCCTATGGCTATCCAAGCTTCTACTTGTGGCTATCCAAGCTTCTCCCTATGGCTATCCAAGCTTCTACTTGTGGCTATCCAAGCTTCTCCCTATGGCTATCCAAGCTTCTACTTGTGGCTATCCAAGCTTCTCCCTATGGCTATCCAAGCTTCTACTTGTGGCTATCCAAGCTTCTCCCTATGGCTATCCAAGCTTCTACTTGTGGCTATCCAAGCTTCTCCCTATGGCTATCCAAGCTTCTACTTGTGGCTATCCAAGCTTCTCCCTATGGCTATCCAAGCTTCTACTTGTGGCTATCCAAGCTTCTCCCTATGGCTATCCAAGCTTCTACTTGTGGCTATCCAAGCTTCTCCCTATGGCTATCCAAGCTTCTACTTGTGGCTATCCAAGCTTCTCCCTATGGCTATCCAAGCTTCTACTTGTGGCTATCCAAGCTTCTCCCTATGGCTATCCAAGCTTCTACTTGTGGCTATCCAAGCTTCTCCCTATGGCTATCCAAGCTTCTACTTGTGGCTATCCAAGCTTCTCCCTATGGCTATCCAAGCTTCTACTTGTGGCTATCCAAGCTTCTCCCTATGGCTATCCAAGCTTCTACTTGTGGCTATCCAAGCTTCTCCCTATGGCTATCCAAGCTTCTACTTGTGGCTATCCAAGCTTCTCCCTATGGCTATCCAAGCTTCTACTTGTGGCTATCCAAGCTTCTCCCTATGGCTATCCAAGCTTCTACTTGTGGCTATCCAAGCTTCTCCCTATGGCTATCCAAGCTTCTACTTGTGGCTATCCAAGCTTCTCCCTATGGCTATCCAAGCTTCTACTTGTGGCTATCCAAGCTTCTCCCTATGGCTATCCAAGCTTCTACTTGTGGCTATCCAAGCTTCTCCCTATGGCTATCCAAGCTTCTACTTGTGGCTATCCAAGCTTCTCCCTATGGCTATCCAAGCTTCTACTTGTGGCTATCCAAGCTTCTCCCTATGGCTATCCAAGCTTCTACTTGTGGCTATCCAAGCTTCTCCCTATGGCTATCCAAGCTTCTACTTGTGGCTATCCAAGCTTCTCCCTATGGCTATCCAAGCTTCTACTTGTGGCTATCCAAGCTTCTCCCTATGGCTATCCAAGCTTCTACTTGTGGCTATCCAAGCTTCTCCCTATGGCTATCCAAGCTTCTACTTGTGGCTATCCAAGCTTCTCCCTATGGCTATCCAAGCTTCTACTTGTGGCTATCCAAGCTTCTCCCTATGGCTATCCAAGCTTCTACTTGTGGCTATCCAAGCTTCTCCCTATGGCTATCCAAGCTTCTACTTGTGGCTATCCAAGCTTCTCCCTATGGCTATCCAAGCTTCTACTTGTGGCTATCCAAGCTTCTCCCTATGGCTATCCAAGCTTCTACTTGTGGCTATCCAAGCTTCTCCCTATGGCTATCCAAGCTTCTACTTGTGGCTATCCAAGCTTCTCCCTATGGCTATCCAAGCTTCTACTTGTGGCTATCCAAGCTTCTCCCTATGGCTATCCAAGCTTCTACTTGTGGCTATCCAAGCTTCTCCCTATGGCTATCCAAGCTTCTACTTGTGGCTATCCAAGCTTCTCCCTATGGCTATCCAAGCTTCTACTTGTGGCTATCCAAGCTTCTCCCTATGGCTATCCAAGCTTCTACTTGTGGCTATCCAAGCTTCTCCCTATGGCTATCCAAGCTTCTACTTGTGGCTATCCAAGCTTCTCCCTATGGCTATCCAAGCTTCTACTTGTGGCTATCCAAGCTTCTCCCTATGGCTATCCAAGCTTCTACTTGTGGCTATCCAAGCTTCTCCCTATGGCTATCCAAGCTTCTACTTGTGGCTATCCAAGCTTCTCCCTATGGCTATCCAAGCTTCTACTTGTGGCTATCCAAGCTTCTCCCTATGGCTATCCAAGCTTCTACTTGTGGCTATCCAAGCTTCTCCCTATGGCTATCCAAGCTTCTACTTGTGGCTATCCAAGCTTCTCCCTATGGCTATCCAAGCTTCTACTTGTGGCTATCCAAGCTTCTCCCTATGGCTATCCAAGCTTCTACTTGTGGCTATCCAAGCTTCTCCCTATGGCTATCCAAGCTTCTACTTGTGGCTATCCAAGCTTCTCCCTATGGCTATCCAAGCTTCTACTTGTGGCTATCCAAGCTTCTCCCTATGGCTATCCAAGCTTCTACTTGTGGCTATCCAAGCTTCTCCCTATGGCTATCCAAGCTTCTACTTGTGGCTATCCAAGCTTCTCCCTATGGCTATCCAAGCTTCTACTTGTGGCTATCCAAGCTTCTCCCTATGGCTATCCAAGCTTCTACTTGTGGCTATCCAAGCTTCTCCCTATGGCTATCCAAGCTTCTACTTGTGGCTATCCAAGCTTCTCCCTATGGCTATCCAAGCTTCTACTTGTGGCTATCCAAGCTTCTCCCTATGGCTATCCAAGCTTCTACTTGTGGCTATCCAAGCTTCTCCCTATGGCTATCCAAGCTTCTACTTGTGGCTATCCAAGCTTCTCCCTATGGCTATCCAAGCTTCTACTTGTGGCTATCCAAGCTTCTCCCTATGGCTATCCAAGCTTCTACTTGTGGCTATCCAAGCTTCTCCCTATGGCTATCCAAGCTTCTACTTGTGGCTATCCAAGCTTCTCCCTATGGCTATCCAAGCTTCTACTTGTGGCTATCCAAGCTTCTACCTGTGGCTATCCAAGCTTCTGCCTGTGGCTTCACTAAACCTCTACCCACAATGTATCCTCAGGTATTTGGCCTCCTCCATTCCAGTGGCACATTTTTCGGGGTCCATAGTCAATCCTTATGGTCTTAAGGAGTCCACTACACCGAAGATGTGACTCCCAGCCTGCCCTAAAAATAACTGTCTTCTAGATAGACTGAGGGGCATCTACGGTGAGGGCGGGGTGTCCTATCCATTGCCCTCTGAGAAGAAGCCGAGGCAGAGTGCGACCCAAATGGCTTTGTGTTTGGTTACCCAACGAGGTCTTCGCCCATGGGCCAACTCAAGCTGGGTAAGATCCAGTGGATGCTTGAGGTAATGGCAAACACTAGTGCTGGGAGTAGGCAGGGCCAATCTTTACCATCTTTTGAACGACTCTCCAGAGCATGGATTTCCACGTTTTCTTAAATCTCTCGACCGGCCCATCCGTCTGCGAGTGATAGACAGATGTACCCAACTGCACAGGTCAGCCATCACCTTCGACATAACTGGGGTGCCCTGGTCGGTGAAGTTTTCCTTAGGGAACCCGATCTTGGAAACGCATTAAACAGCTCCTGGGAAATTGTTTTTTTTAGGAGGTCTTCCTCAGAAGGACCATGGTCAAGCACCAGAAGAATATACTGGTGGGTCGATTTCACCAAGGGCCCTAGTACGTCCACGGCAGTGAGTTTGAGTGGTACCTCGATTACAGGCAGGGGCACCAAGGGGTTCCAAAAATGTGACACCGGATCAGTTGGCATGATATCTTTTTGCCTCAGCCAGTAAAAGCGATCTGTTCTCCGTGCCCCCAGGTCTTGTCATCCCCCATGTGTCCCCCCTAATGTGTCATGGTGAGCTAAATCAAGTGGCTAGTTGCAGCAGGTCATCCATTTGAGACCCCGGGGTGACCGGCTGGCACTGTACTTCCAGCGCGGCGTTCTGTGTGCCCGGATGGCCATAGTCACCCCAAGGTGAACCAGGACCCCCCCCCCTTCAACTTGGCTTAATCAGCCGCCGACCAATGATAAGATGACTTCTGGGGCTCCCGGACAGCAATGAGGCCAGCCCACTGATTTTGAGACCACCCTTCTCTCTCTCTCTGCCCTGCGCTCAAAGGTAGGTAAGAACGTTTCCACATCACCGCGTGGGGTCCAAATGGTTGGCCCTCACTGTCACCGGGTTGCAAGGGGCAACAGCCACTGGTCCTTACCCTTGAGAGAGCCGCTTTACAGCTTCATGCAACAGTGCCACCTGGGTTTGCATCGGCTCCTGCTGAGCCCCTATCAGCACTGCCCAAAAGGGACAAAGTCTGTTGTTGGCCAGCCTGAATTTCCTCATGAGTCTCGCCATCGTATTGTTTTTCTGAGCCCCGCCCCTTTGTAAATGATGAAATCTTTGTGATGTGATCAAACATTTGCTGATTTGCCTGGATGGACCCTCTGATCCGCTGATCCTTTGTCTTGAGCCGCGTCCCGGGATCACAGAAGCAATTTTGAGGAATTGATGGCGGGAGGTCAGATGGTTGATTGTGGGCAGACAGGATCAGGGCTGGTGACTGGGTGGTCCCCATATATTTAGATGTGGGGGTTCGAGCGGGATCAAACTGTAACGTGACCCCGAAATGATGAGGTGAGATCAACTTTATTATGTGGAATTGATGGCGGGAGGTCAGATGGTTGATTGTGGGCAGACAGGATCAGGGCTGGTGACTGGGTGGTCCCCATATATTTAGATGTGGGGGTTCGAGCGGGATCAAACTGTAACGTGACCCCCCGAAATGATGAGGTGAAATCAACTTTATTATGTGGAATTGATGGCGGGCGACAAAAAAGTGTACTAAGTAAAGTCTCAGGATCCATCGGCCAGGAGGTGAGGTTATTCTACTGACATTCCAAGCCAACCGCCAAGTCCTAAGTTGGTGGTCCTCCCAAAGAGGCCTTACCAGCTCCCTGCCCCTAGTGAAGGCCAGGGCTTACCTGCTGAAATCTGGAGGTACTGTGAGAGACCCTGAACCCACCCTGGGCACAAGGTCAACCCCTGTCCACAGAACCTCCCCCTTATATCAGGGCAGCCCCCACCCTCCATTTCAGGAAGGGGATCTGGGTGGTCCTAGACTTCCGTAGGTCTGGATTGGGGCAGTTGGATTTGGACTTAGGGAGACGATAGTTACACCTGAAATGCATTACGGTGTTGGTTACATCTCCTTGGCATGTGGGAGGTTTCCCGCCAAATTTAGATTTTTTTTGTGGGTGTCGTCTAACTTATCTGATTTGCATATACGCAGAGCAGCAATGTATCTGAACGGGAAAATTTGGACGCTCACCGGTGTGAGTTCTCTGGTGTGTATGAAGTGCCATTTTCTGTGTGAAACCTTTCCCGCTCTCTGAACAGGAAAAGGGACGCTCACCCGTGCGGAGCCTCTGGCGTACGATAAGTTTTCCTTTATGAATTAAACTTTGGCCGCATTCTGAACAAGAGAACAGGGGCATTGACACCAATACGCGTGAAAGTGGGCCGGTATCGGCACCGGTATTGGCGCATCCCTACAACGGGGTATGTTGGGCCGCAGCATTTTTTCTGTTTCCTGACACAATCTCCAAACAACAAAAATGACAACGAGGCAAATCTTCAGGAATACTGGAACAATTCTTTTTATTAATGGGCCCGTTACCCCTGTGGCCCCCCGCCGGGGTCTCCGCCCCCCCTTTTTTTAATCAAAAACAGTAACAAATATAAAAAAACAAATACCAGAAACAGTAACAAGAGAACGGATTGTAGTAGTTAGAGCTTGAGGCGCCCCTCCTCCTCCTCCGTGTGCGGGTCTCCCCATTGTCCTCTGGGGTGGGGGCGGGGCACATGCTCCCTTGCACATGGGCGTTCTCCGCTCCAGGGACTGAAGGGTTACCATGTTACCCTGGCGGTGGTTGCGTAGGTGGGAGATGCCGGCGAGCCTCCAGAAGACGCACAGGAACCCCCCGCTGGTACCCTTTGATGACGGTTGCCAGATCCGCCAGGCACGCCAACAAATACTCCTTGGGGACCTGCTGGAGGAGGGGGACCAGGGCCAGCGCCAGATTTCTAGCGCGGTCTTCCATTTCGGAAAATTTGCTGACGAAGACTTGCACCGCCTCCGCCAAGTCCTCCGTGAAAGAGGCGTCAAGCCGTGATGGACTTACAGGAGAAGGTGAAGGACTTTAAGATCTGGGGGGCCCTGGCTCCTCGGCAGGAGGTACACCTTGCTCCACGCTGGCCTCCTCTGCCACTGATTGGGTGGTCAGGCGCCGCTGCCCTTCTTCTCTGGTCCCGGGGTTCTTCCCAATTGCTGTTGAGAGTAAAAGAAAAGGAAAGACTAAAGTAAAAAACAAAAGTAACCGATCTCATGCCACCGAAGTAGGCTAACCTGTGGCCCCCAACTCCACAACTGAGGAGCCCAAAATGGACCAAGGCCTGGTGCTTTCTGCTCCCCGAGTCACTCCTCTACTCCATCTCCTGGTTTCGGGGCTTCTTAGGGAAGCGGACTACGCTTGGAGATCTAGAAGAGCACAGGGGGTACGCTTGGAGATATGAGGAGCACAGGGGATACGCTTGGAGATATGAGGAGCACAGGGGGTACATATGGAGATATGAGGAGCACAGGGGGTACACTTGGAGATCTAGAAGAGCACAGGGAGTACACTTGGAGATATGAGGAGCACAGGGGGTAAGCTTGGAGATATGAGGAGCACAGGGGGTACGCTTGGAGATCTAGAGGAGCACAGGGGGTACGCTTGGAGATATGAGGAGCACAGGGGATACGCTTGGAGATATGAGGAGCACAGGGGGTACATATGGAGATATGAGGAGCACAGGGGGTACACTTGGAGATCTAGAAGAGCACAGGGAGTACACTTGGAGATATGAGGAGCACAGGGGGTAAGCTTGGAGATATGAGGAGCACAGGGGGTACGCTTGGAGATCTAGAGGAGCACAGGGGGTACGCTTGGAGATATGAGGAGCACAGGGGAAAAATATGGGGGTATGGAGGAGCACAGGGGGTACATATGGAGATATGGAGGAGCACAGGGGGTACATATGGAGATATGGAGGAGCACAGGGGGTACGCTTGGAGATACGGGGGGTACGCGTGGCGAGATGGATGAAAACAGGAGGTACATATGGAGATATGGAGGAGCACAGGGGGTACATATGGAGATATGGAGGAGCACAGGGGGTACATATGGAGATATGGAGGAGCACAGGGGGTACATATGGAGATATGGAGGAGCACAGGGGGTACATATGGAGATATGGAGGAGCACAGGGGGTAC
>NW_017310016.1:16708-22421 GCF_000935625.1 Nanorana parkeri
CCCCCCTACAATTCTAACACATTCTATAGAAGTAATTTACTCACCACAGTCCAGCTTTGGTCCCCACGTCAGGACATTGTAGTCCGGGAATACGTTTACTCCTATTGGCTCTCCATGTGTCATACCGCTCTGGGCAATGCTCCACAAAACGTTCTGTATCCTCGTCCGCCATCTTGCTGCCCTCGTATTTCCTCTTCCAAAAACACAGGAAGTCCAAGGTTGACGAGGTCATCAAAACCGCTCCAAAGCCTTGTGTTGTGCGTTCTTGACGCACGTGTCCCGGACCAGAGACAATAGGACACGCAGTCATTTTTATCTCCGGACCGGACGGCACTGGTGTGATCGGAGCCTGGAAATGCCGTAGGAATACGTCGGGATGTGTTTTTGGATCTGGTCCAGGCATGGTGTGAACCACCCGAAACGGGAGGTCTCCTGACTCTCCATTGTTCTCATTGTATCTCCATATTGTGTACACGTAAAGTGTGAAGAGTTTCTGCTCATCACTCACCTGAGCTGATATCTGGAGAAGGTTCCTCCTCTTTAATGGTCACCTTGACCACATCTTTCTCCGTAGACTGCTGACCACCCGTCACATACGGCTCATCCTCTTCTTCTTTTTTCACCTCAAGTTTGATATCAATCAGCTCTTCACCCTAAAACCACAAAATGATAAAGACCAACATCCTCAGAACATGACCACCAACACGGGAGACCTTAGAGATGGCTATCTCATAGAGTATGGAGTCATCTTTATGTTGGAGATGATCCACCGACCTGATCATGGTGGGGGATGGTGAGATCTTCCTGGGTGGGATCCCGGGAATACAGAGGACGGGGACATCTCTCTGGTGGGTTCCTCTTACTAGATGTCTCCATCCTGATGTCCTTGCGGAGATCTTTGTGTCCTTCAGAAAGTTCCATCGTCAATCCTTGTTTTTCTTTAATGACAAGATCACTATCACTGGAAGGCCATTTAATAGGTCCCTGTCTTCATATTTTATCACTTCCTGTGTTTACCTTACATCACTTCCTGTCGTTACATCACTTCCTATGTTTACCTTGCATCACTTCCTGTCTTTACATCACTTCCTGTGTTTACCTTACCTCACTTCCTGCCTGAGCGTTCTCCGCACGATACGTCAGATCGCCATCTTGTGGTGATTGTAATATCCTCACCCTCCATTACGTTTTGTTATTTTGTCCGCCGGCGGCTTGTATCTCATTCTTTCCGTTACGTTGTCCACGTCACGACGCTCATTATACTTCATTTCAGACCCAATCCGTGAAAAAAAGATGATAAAAAATGATATTTTAACCGCTTGCCGTCCGCCTGTTGTAAATACGCGGGCGGGCTCTTCTGCACGTGCGCGTCCTCTGGCGTGCGCACGAGCAGAATCCCACAAAGTTGTTGTTAGCCCCCCTATGTGATAGCAATAAAGTTGTGTAAAAAAAAATAATGAAAGTCCCCCGCCCCTACGTGCACGCGCATAGAAACGTTGATACGCGTCGGGTGAGCCTGCGTGTGAAAACAGACATTACTCCGCACATGTTACATGTCGGCGCGAACGTCGGAGCGCGAGCAATAATTCTCAAGCCATTGATCACTGATAACAACAGACTATTGAGCGGTAAAAGCTTTTAAAGCGTCGCCTGTGGCCAATATTAGGCATGGTGGTTTTTAGAGATGGTAAATGCTCTGGGAGAACCTTGCTTATGGAATAAAACCTTTAAAAGATCGGCACCTGACTTTATTTTTCGCATCCCACCACCAGCTAAGGACATCACCCCGCCTCTGAAGTCCCTCACATGCTCTAAGAATTCAGGTCATTTGTAAATATGGGAATCCGAAGATAATTCTGTAATGTGAAGAACTTTTTGGATTATTGTCCAAAATCAGAATAAATAAAACATAAAACTAAAAAGTATCAAATCAAATACATTTTATATCAAAATCCCATAGAAAAGACAGATGACAGTCACATGACACCCCAAAAGATCCAATAGTGTGCAGAACCCCCCAATTCCACACTGCTTGTATTGCGCAATATTCCGGTCTATTGTCCAGGTAAAGTGGGAAGATCGGAGGCGGGTAAATGGAAGGGTAGTAAAAGTCCCCTGGAATGCTTTTATCTCTGGAGTCCAGGGTCTGGGACCTATGATGAGGGACTTCCACTCTTCCTGCTGGACTTTTCATTCATTGTAGAGAGAGGAATAGGGACACCCCAATGTGGGTACGAAGAGAACCAGGAATTTCAGGAGTCGCATCCCACCATGAGGGTGGTTATGAAGTGTATTTCTCTCCTTTAAACCTTTCCCACACTCATATATCAGGATTCTTACCCATGTGAATCCTCTGTTGTGTACGAAGGCTTGAAACATTTCCTGCATTATGAACATAAAGAGGACGCTCACTCGTGTAAATGATCTTGTGTCGACAAAGAAGTCCTTCCTGTGTGAAACATCTCCCGCACTCTGAACAAAAATAGGACTTTAACCGGTGTGAACTCTCTGGTGTGAAAGAAGGTTTGCTCTCTTAGTGAAACTTTTCCCGCACTCTGAACATGAATAGGGACGCTCGCCCGTGTGACTTCTCTGGTGAGTAACAAGGTTTCCTTTTTGAGTAAAACTTTTCCCACACTCTGAACATGAAAAGGAACGCTCACCAGTGTGAATTTTTAGGTGTAACA
Organism: Nanorana parkeri; assembly: GCF_000935625.1. Classification (NCBI taxonomy): domain Eukaryota; kingdom Metazoa; phylum Chordata; class Amphibia; order Anura; family Dicroglossidae; genus Nanorana; species Nanorana parkeri. Next base: position 19,396 of record NW_017310016.1, read on the forward strand.
GAAGGTTTCTTTGCGTATTGAAAGAAACCCAGCACTCTGAACATGAAAAAGGACGTTCACCGGTGTGAATTCTCTGGTGTACGACAAGGTTTTGTTTCTTGATGAAACATTTCCCACACTCTGAACATGAAAAAGGACGCTCACCCGTGTGAATTCTCTGGTGCATAAGAAGATTTGGTTTCACAGTAAAACTTTTCCCACACACCAAACATGAAAAGGGACGCTCGCCCGTGTGACTTCTCTGGTGTACAAGAAGGCTTTGTTTCTTAGTAAAACTTTTCCCACACTCGGAGCATGAAAAAGGACGCTCACCCGTGTGAATTCTCTGGTGTATAAGGAGATTGTCTTTCTTGGTGAAACTTTTCCCGCACTCTAAACATGAATAGGGACGCTCACCCGTGTGACTTCTCTGGTGAGTAACAAGGTTTTCTTTCATAGTGAAACTTTTTCCGCAATCCGAACATGAAAAAGGACGCTCCCCCGTGTGCGTTCTCTGGTGTATGAGAAGGTTGTCTTTCTTAGAGAAACATTTTCCACACTCTGAACACAAATAGGGGCGCACCCCCGAGGGACATCTCTGCTGTTTACGTGATGCTCTGATGTTAGTGTGAGATGTCTTGAAATCCAAACATGACAATGATCGCTCTACTGGGTGACCTCCATCGGGTAAAGAAGGTTCCTCGGGGTTAGATGGATCTGTTGATTTCTCTGCACTCTGAGATCTCAGATGGAGGTGTGATGTCATGGGATGGGGGGGATCAGAAGGTTCCTCAGGATTAGAGGGATCCATTGATGTCTCTGAATGGGAAGGTCGGTGATGTCTATTATGAGTAATGGGATTCACTCCCGGAGAACGTTGTGTGATGTCATCATCTTCTGTCTTCACATCTGGAGGTAACATTGGATCTCCCTCCGAGGAATTCAGAACAAAACGTCCATCTGTAAGAAAGTACAAAATTCAGAACATTTCCCGCTCTTGTGTTCCGGAGTCATAGACGTTGGTGGAGCTCCGAGAAGGTCCTCAGAGCTCTGCCGTGGAATTGTGTGCGACCATCACCCCGACCTATGACCCCCAATCCAGATGCAGGATCCACGGCACCCAAACCTCACCGAGGACCAGAACTTCTACACTGATGTCATTGTAACTGTGAGAATAGAGATGGACCTTCCCCCACCTCAATTCTAGGAGACCTACAGAAGACCAGAGATGGACCTTCATATGGTGTACAGTATCTCCTCCTCATTTGTTGGGGACATGACGTTATATTGAGGAATGGAGATGGACCTTCATATGGTGTACAGTATCTCCTCCTCATTTGTTGGGGACATGACGTTATATTGAGGAATGGAGATGGACCTTCATATGGTGTACAGTATCTCCTCCTCATTTGTTGGGGACATGACGTTATATTGAGGAATGGAGATGGACCTTCATATGGTGTACAGTATCTCCTCCTCATTTGTTGGGGACATGACGTTATATTGAGGAATGGAGATGGACCTTTTGTCATGTTGGTCAAGCAGTGAGTTACTCACCTAAGCTGATATCTGGAGAAGGTTCCTCCTCTTTAATCCTCACCACAACCACCTCCTCCTCCGTACACTGCTGACCACCCATCACATACGGCTCCTCCTCTTCTTCCCTTTTAACCTCAACTTTTGTATCAATCAGCTCTTCACCCTAAAACCACAAAATGATAAAACCAACATCCTCAGAACATGACCACCAACACCTGGAGACCTCAGAGATGATTATCTTATATGGTATGGAGTTATCTTCATGTTTGAGATGATCCACCTCCACTACTACCATAGGTTGGTGACCACCCACCTGATCATGGTGGGGGATGGTGAGATCTTCCTGTGTGGAATCCCAGTAGTACAGAGGACGGGGACATCTCTCTGGTGGGTTCCTCTTCCTAGGAAGCTTCAACATAATATCCTTGTGGAGGTCCATGTGCCCTTCCGAAAGATCCATCATGCCACCACACTCCTCATCCTTCTTTTTAAACTCTTCTATCTCATTGCCTCCTTCATCTCTCTCGCGGGGCTTCCTTTCTTTGTCCTATATAACTTCCTATCTTTATCTGACTTCATATCCTTTGTTCTTTTTGCATCACTTCCTATCGTTACATCGCTTCCTATTTTACATTACTGCCTTCTCTATACATCACTTCCTGCCTGAGCGTTCTCCGCTCAATTCATCAGATTGCCATCTTGTGGTGATTGGAATATCGCCATCCTCCGTTATGTCCGTTGTCTTGTAGCTCATCTTTCCGTTACGTTGTCTACATTATGACGCACATTATACTTCGGTTGCGTATAATGAGTCACCGCCCGGCTTCCTGATACCGGAAGTTCCTGTACCTGTCCAAATACTTGGCATCTGCACCGATACTACGATTGGTATGGGTGCTTCCCTAATTTTAATCTTTTTGGAGGCCCAGATCCATAACCCCGTACACCATCATCAGGGAAATTCCGTCCAACTTGAGGCAGCTCAACACGTTCCTGAGGGTTCCTCGCTGTCGTACGGAGTCTCTGCAAAGGATGATGGCTGTGGTTCAGAAGGAGGATTGGCTCCTTTCCATAGATCTAGCCCATGCCATAGGTAGTTGAGGTCTGCAGTTCATGGCCTACACTCAGGTCAAGATTCTCCTGTGTGGCCTCCTGACTTTCATGAAAGTTTTGAGGTCGCTTGCTCTTCTAGGTAGTTGAGGTCTGCAGTTCATGGCCTACACTCAAGTCAAGATTCTCATGTGTGGCCTCCTGACTTTCATGAAAGTTTTGAGGTCGCTTGCTCTTCTCAGACTTCAGGGGGGGTTTCGATTTTATAATTATCCAGAAGATCTTCTGGTTCTTGCCAGTTCCGATTCTTCACCGGAACATGGTTTTGCAGACTCTGGTTCGATTTGGCTGGTCGGTGAACTATCTAAAAGGTCAGTTGGAGCCAATCCAGGTACTTCATAATCTGGGGGGGGGGGTTTTTCAACAACTTGAAGACCAAAGTTCTTTTGCCAGGGGAA
>NW_017310016.1:22503-33306 GCF_000935625.1 Nanorana parkeri
GGGGGGGATTTTCAACAACTTGAAGACCAAAGTTCTTTTGTCATGGGACAGAGATCTTCAGATTCAGAAGGTGGAACACCAGAAGAAAGTTGTGGAAGTTAGGAGCTGTGTGAGTTTTCTAGGGACGTTGAACTCTATACTATAACCGGCACTCACATGGGCTCGTTGGCACATGAGCAGCCTCCAGTCCGGCTTTGTTCGCCAACGGAAGAGACGCTCCCTGTGCAGCCTATCTGGCTTCTTAAAGTGGTAAGAGGCTCCTATCAATGATGGACTTCCAGGGGTAACCTCTCCCCAGGCAGGTCCCTCAACCCTGGAGACTGGATCACCGTTACGGCAGATGCCAGTCTCCAGGGTTGAGGAGGAACATTGTCAGGGGAAGGTCGTTGGCATGAAATTCCTCAGAGGGCGTCCAATCACTTGGAAATTGAAGGCGTTTTGTTCTGTCATCTCGATGCTCCTGGACAACAAAGAGGCCGGGGCGTATCTAACACGTCAAGCCTTTTTCTTCTCTATTTTGCAATGATAATATTTTGATGGGAGAGGCCAATCTTCTGGATTTGACGGCAGCAGATCTACCGGGCCCCGGAATACCTTGGCAGGCGCTTTGGGCCAACGTTTCATCAATCATGGGGACTGGAAATTGAGCATCAAGTATCTTCATCGAATTTTCACAGACTGGAGTATGCCTGAAATGGACCTCATGGCAACACCATCCAATGCTCAGTGTCCACGGTTTGTTTTCCACTTCCACCACCGTCAATCGAACGCCCATCTGTATCCTTGGGATGTCGATCTGGTCTGTACGGGCCTCTCTTTGGTCCTCATTCTTCGTGTTTGGCAGAAAATCCACCAGGAGCTATTGTCCTCCATCCATGTTGGCCAAGGAGGCCGTAGTTTCTGCTGCTATCAAGCGAGCCCCCAATGAGTAACAATCTCTTATGGCCGGACCAAGTTTTCCATCCGGACCTGAGGAGGCTGGACTTGATGGCTCGGAGGTTGAACAGCGACAGTTGGAAGTTCTGAATTTGCTTCCCTCTGTTGTTGGAACTTTGATGAAATCCCGTAAGCCTTCCACCGAGTCTGAAGGCAATTCTTTGATCTCAGAAGCTTTTTGAAACCCTAAGACCCGAGATGAGTTTCACAGATCTCTGGCTCCTCCTTCAAAGAGTCTTTTTGTGCATTTTTGGAGGATAGGGTGGTCCTTCGGCCAACCTCAGATTTTCTTCCTAAGGTTCCATCAGTCTCATTTGGTCTGGGGAGAAGCAGCATCAGATTCTCAACTTTGGCAGAGATTGGACCTTGTTAAGCTCCTGTCAGTGTTTTGGAGAAGACCTGGAGACTTTAGGAAGGAGGCTGCTCCAATTTGGTTTTCCCTGGGGTCCAAAGAAGGATAAAAAAAAGCATGACCAAGGGTGGTTTCATCATGGATGGTTAAGAAGATCCAGACATCATATACAGCACATCGGCTTCCTTCTCCTTCACTACTCAAGGCCCATGCGACTAGGGGTATTGCGGTATCCTGAGCCGCATATTCTGAAATTCCCATGGAGGTGGTATGCAAGGCAACGAGATGGAGGTCGGTTGGCATTACCTGCTGGATGTCTCCTCAGCAGTTCCCTCTTTGGGTCACCAGGACGATTGAATCTAAGCAAGATATACTGGTGTGGTTTCTTGTCTGGAGGCCAATTGTTATCTTATGCTTACCGTAATATTCATCTCCTGGCCTGTCCTTGTATCAGTAAAATCCCATCACCAATGGAGGACTCTCTATGAACTGAGCTCATTCCTATCACCAATGGAGGACTCTTTATGAACTGAGCTCAATCCCATCACCAATGGAGGACTCTTTATGAACTGAGCTCAATCCCATCACCAATGGAGGACTCTTTATGAACTGAGCTCAATCCCATCACCAATGGAGGACTCTTTATGAACTGAGCTCAATCCCATCACCAATGGAGGACTCTTTATGAACTGAGCTCAATCCCATCACCAATGGAGGACTCTTTATGAACTGAGCTCAATCCCATCACCAATGGAGGACTCTTTATGAACTGAGCTCAATCCCATCACCAATGGAGGACTCTTTATGAACTGAGCTCAATCCCATCACCAATGGAGGACTCTTTATGAACTGAGCTCAATCCCATCACCAATGGAGGACTCTTTATGAACTGAGCTCAATCCCATCACCAATGGAGGACTCTTTATGAACTGAGCTCAATCCCATCACCAATGGAGGACTCTTTATGAACTGAGCTCAATCCCATCACCAATGGAGGACTCTTTATGAACTGAGCTCAATCCCATCACCAATGGAGGACTCTTTATGAACTGAGCTCAATCCCATCACCAATGGAGGACTCTTTATGAACTGAGCTCAATCCCATCACCAATGGAGGACTCTTTATGAACTGAGCTCAATCCCATCACCAATGGAGGACTCTTTATGAACTGAGCTCAATCCCATCACCAATGGAGGACTCTTTATGAACTGAGCTCAATCCCATCACCAATGGAGGACTCTTTATGAACTGAGCTCAATCCCATCACCAATGGAGGACTCTTTATGAACTGAGCTCAATCCCATCACCAATGGAGGACTCTTTATGAACTGAGCTCAATCCCATCACCAATGGAGGACTCTTTATGAACTGAGCTCAATCCCATCACCAATGGAGGACTCTTTATGAACTGAGCTCAATCCCATCACCAATGGAGGACTCTTTATGAACTGAGCTCAATCCCATCACCAATGGAGGACTCTTTATGAACTGAGCTCAATCCCATCACCAATGGAGGACTCTTTATGAACTGAGCTCAATCCCATCACCAATGGAGGACTCTTTATGAACTGAGCTCAATCCCATCACCAATGGAGGACTCTTTATGAACTGAGCTCAATCCCATCACCAATGGAGGACTCTTTATGAACTGAGCTCAATCCCATCACCAATGGAGGACTCTTTATGAACTGAGCTCAATCCCATCACCAATGGAGGACTCTTTATGAACTGAGCTCAATCCCATCACCAATGGAGGACTCTTTATGAACTGAGCTCAATCCCATCACCAATGGAGGACTCTTTATGAACTGAGCTCAATCCCATCACCAATGGAGGACTCTTTATGAACTGAGCTCAATCCCATCACCAATGGAGGACTCTTTATGAACTGAGCTCAATCCCATCACCAATGGAGGACTCTTTATGAACTGAGCTCAATCCCATCACCAATGGAGGACTCTTTATGAACTGAGCTCAATCCCATCACCAATGGAGGACTCTTTATGAACTGAGCTCAATCCCATCACCAATGGAGGACTCTTTATGAACTGAGCTCAATCCCATCACCAATGGAGGACTCTTTATGAACTGAGCTCAATCCCATCACCAATGGAGGACTCTTTATGAACTGAGCTCAATCCCATCACCAATGGAGGACTCTTTATGAACTGAGCTCAATCCCATCACCAATGGAGGACTCTTTATGAACTGAGCTCAATCCCATCACCAATGGAGGACTCTTTATGAACTGAGCTCAATCCCATCACCAATGGAGGACTCTTTATGAACTGAGCTCAATCCCATCACCAATGGAGGACTCTTTATGAACTGAGCTCAATCCCATCACCAATGGAGGACTCTTTATGAACTGAGCTCAATCCCATCACCAATGGAGGACTCTTTATGAACTGAGCTCAATCCCATCACCAATGGAGGACTCTTTATGAACTGAGCTCAATCCCATCACCAATGGAGGACTCTTTATGAACTGAGCTCAATCCCATCACCAATGGAGGACTCTTTATGAACTGAGCTCAATCCCATCACCAATGGAGGACTCTTTATGAACTGAGCTCAATCCCATCACCAATGGAGGACTCTTTATGAACTGAGCTCAATCCCATCACCAATGGAGGACTCTTTATGAACTGAGCTCAATCCCATCACCAATGGAGGACTCTTTATGAACTGAGCTCAATCCCATCACCAATGGAGGACTCTTTATGAACTGAGCTCAATCCCATCACCAATGGAGGACTCTTTATGAACTGAGCTCAATCCCATCACCAATGGAGGACTCTTTATGAACTGAGCTCAATCCCATCACCAATGGAGGACTCTTTATGAACTGAGCTCAATCCCATCACCAATGGAGGACTCTTTATGAACTGAGCTCAATCCCATCACCAATGGAGGACTCTTTATGAACTGAGCTCAATCCCATCACCAATGGAGGACTCTTTATGAACTGAGCTCAATCCCATCACCAATGGAGGACTCTTTATGAACTGAGCTCAATCCCATCACCAATGGAGGACTCTTTATGAACTGAGCTCAATCCCATCACCAATGGAGGACTCTTTATGAACTGAGCTCAATCCCATCACCAATGGAGGACTCTTTATGAACTGAGCTCAATCCCATCACCAATGGAGGACTCTTTATGAACTGAGCTCAATCCCATCACCAATGGAGGACTCTTTATGAACTGAGCTCAATCCCATCACCAATGGAGGACTCTTTATGAACTGAGCTCAATCCCATCACCAATGGAGGACTCTTTATGAACTGAGCTCAATCCCATCACCAATGGAGGACTCTTTATGAACTGAGCTCAATCCCATCACCAATGGAGGACTCTTTATGAACTGAGCTCAATCCCATCACCAATGGAGGACTCTTTATGAACTGAGCTCAATCCCATCACCAATGGAGGACTCTTTATGAACTGAGCTCAATCCCATCACCAATGGAGGACTCTTTATGAACTGAGCTCAATCCCATCACCAATGGAGGACTCTTTATGAACTGAGCTCAATCCCATCACCAATGGAGGACTCTTTATGAACTGAGCTCAATCCCATCACCAATGGAGGACTCTTTATGAACTGAGCTCAATCCCATCACCAATGGAGGACTCTTTATGAACTGAGCTCAATCCCATCACCAATGGAGGACTCTTTATGAACTGAGCTCAATCCCATCACCAATGGAGGACTCTTTATGAACTGAGCTCAATCCCATCACCAATGGAGGACTCTTTATGAACTGAGCTCAATCCCATCACCAATGGAGGACTCTTTATGAACTGAGCTCAATCCCATCACCAATGGAGGACTCTTTATGAACTGAGCTCAATCCCATCACCAATGGAGGACTCTTTATGAACTGAGCTCAATCCCATCACCAATGGAGGACTCTTTATGAACTGAGCTCAATCCCATCACCAATGGAGGACTCTTTATGAACTGAGCTCAATCCCATCACCAATGGAGGACTCTTTATGAACTGAGCTCAATCCCATCACCAATGGAGGACTCTTTATGAACTGAGCTCAATCCCATCACCAATGGAGGACTCTTTATGAACTGAGCTCAATCCCATCACCAATGGAGGACTCTTTATGAACTGAGCTCAATCCCATCACCAATGGAGGACTCTTTATGAACTGAGCTCAATCCCATCACCAATGGAGGACTCTTTATGAACTGAGCTCAATCCCATCACCAATGGAGGACTCTTTATGAACTGAGCTCAATCCCATCACCAATGGAGGACTCTTTATGAACTGAGCTCAATCCCATCACCAATGGAGGACTCTTTATGAACTGAGCTCAATCCCATCACCAATGGAGGACTCTTTATGAACTGAGCTCAATCCCATCACCAATGGAGGACTCTTTATGAACTGAGCTCAATCCCATCACCAATGGAGGACTCTTTATGAACTGAGCTCAATCCCATCACCAATGGAGGACTCTTTATGAACTGAGCTCAATCCCATCACCAATGGAGGACTCTTTATGAACTGAGCTCAATCCCATCACCAATGGAGGACTCTTTATGAACTGAGCTCAATCCCATCACCAATGGAGGACTCTTTATGAACTGAGCTCAATCCCATCACCAATGGAGGACTCTTTATGAACTGAGCTCAATCCCATCACCAATGGAGGACTCTTTATGAACTGAGCTCAATCCCATCACCAATGGAGGACTCTTTATGAACTGAGCTCAATCCCATCACCAATGGAGGACTCTTTATGAACTGAGCTCAATCCCATCACCAATGGAGGACTCTTTATGAACTGAGCTCAATCCCATCACCAATGGAGGACTCTTTATGAACTGAGCTCAATCCCATCACCAATGGAGGACTCTTTATGAACTGAGCTCAATCCCATCACCAATGGAGGACTCTTTATGAACCGAGCTCATTCCCATCACCAATGGAGGACTCATTTATTTTAAAAAAACACGACTCAGAACAGAATATTGTAAGATGTTATTTATCTTAAATTGGAATGGAAGATTATCAGACAACAAAATAAAGAAACAGAGAAGCCAGTAAGAGACTCAGCCTGACAGACTCCGCCTCAAATGGCACTGTACTGACACACGCCATCTGTTAAATGCCACCATACATGGTCAACGGTATCACTTGGTATGAATTCTCTGATGTCTGATTAGATTTCCTTGGTTTGTAAAGCACTTCCCACACGTTAAGCATGGATAAGGACGCTCTCCTGTGTGAACCCTCTTGTGCGCAACAAGATTTTCATTGTGGACGAAGCTTTTCCCACACTCTGTGCATAAAAAAGGACGCTCACCTATGTGATTTTTCTGGTGTTTAAGAAGGCTTCCTTTGTGAATGAAACATTTTCCACACTCTGAGCATGAGAAAGGACGGACACCTGTGTCGGTTCTCTCATGAAGTGCATGTTTTTGCTTGAAACTTTTCCCACATTGTAAACACGAAAAAGGACGCTCACCTGTGTGAGTTCTCTTGTATTGAATACGCTCTTCTTTTTCAGTGAAACCTTTCCCATCCTCTGAACATAAATAAGGACGCTCACCTGTGTGACTCATCTGTTGTGTATGAAGTTCATTTTTCTGCTTGAAACATTTATCACACTCTGAACATAAGAAAGGATTCACGCGGGTATGAATTCTCTGGTGTAATAGAAGGCTGTTTTTCTTGGTGAAACTTTTCCCGCACTCTGAACAAGAATAAGGACGTTCACCCGTGTGAGTCCTCTGGTGTGTATAAAGTGTATCTCTCTCCCTGAAACATTTCCCACACTCGGGGCACAAGAAAGGACGCTCATCTGTGTGAATTTTCTGATGTTTTAGAAGCTGTCCTCTTTCAGTAAAACTTTTCCCACACTCTGAACATGAATAAGGACGCTCACCCGTGTGAATCCTCTGGTGTGTATGCAGAGCATTTTTCTGCCTGAAACTTTTCCCACACTCTGGGCACAAGAAAGGACGCTCGCCTGTGTGAATTTTATGGTGTTTTAGCAGGCTTCCTTTACGAGTAAAACTTTCCCCGCACTCTGAACATGAGAAAGGATGCTCCCCGGTGTGAATTCTCTTGTGCACATTAAGTGCATTTTTCTGCTTGAAACATTTCCCACACTCTAAACATGAATGAGGATGCTCATTGGTGTGAATCCTTTGGTGTGTGTAAAGTACATTTCTATGCTTGAAACTTTTCCCGCACTCCGAACACGAAAAAGGGCGCTCACCCGTGTGAATTATCTTGTGCTGAAGAAGGTACGTTTTCTGTGTAAAACTTTTCCCACACTCTGCACATGAAAAAGGACGCTCACCGGTATGAATTCTCTGGTGTAACAGAAGGCTTTTTTGCACATTGAAACTTTTCCCGCACTCTGAACAGGAATAGGGGCGCTCACCCGAGGGAGTTCTCTGCCATTTAGGCGATGCTTTGTTTTTGGCGTGGGATTCCTTCAAATCCAAACATGACAATGATCGCTCTACTGGGTGACCTCCATCGGGTAAAGAAGGTTCCTCGGGGTTAGATGGATCTGTTGATCTCTCCGCACTCTGAGATCTCAGATGGAGGTGTGATGTCATGGGATGGGAGGGATCAGAAGGTTCCTCAGGATTAGAGGGATCCATTGATGTCTCTGAATGGGAAGGTCGGTGATGTCTATTATGAGTAATGGGATTCGGTCCCGGAGAACGTTGTGTGATGTCATCATCTTCTGTCTTCACATCTGGAGGTAACATTGGATCTTCCTCCGAGGAATTCAGAACAAAACGTCCATCTGTAAGAAAGTACAAAATTCAGAACATTTCCCGCTCTTGTGTTCCGGAGTCATAGACGTTGGTGGAGCTCCAAGAAGACCCTCAGAGCTCTGCCATGGAATTGTGTGCGACTATCACCACCGACCTATGACCCCCAATCCAGATACAGGATCCACCACACCCAAACCTCACCGAGGACCAGAACTTCACTGATGTCATTGTAACTGTGAGAATGGAGATGGACCTTCATATGGTGTACAGTATCTCCTCCTCATTGGTTGGGGACATCTATAACATATCAGACTATAATAAACTACACTGGATTTATATCCTGAGTTTTCTCGAAGAGTGACCCTGCCTGTGGATCTTCTCATCTCAGAGGTGGATAACTAGGTGTGGCGCCCGCTGCTATGTCGCTACTATAGTTAGTGTATATCTGGACTGTAGTCAATCTGGATGCTGAATGCTCTGAGTTCTGCTGGTTTCCCCGAGTCTGGTGGATTGATTGCTTCCCCCTGTTGCTGGGTTGGGCCCTCAGCATACAGTGAGGAAGGTTCCATCCTCAGACTGTGACCATTCATCTGACTCTGACCAATCCCTGAGCAGGCTCACTTAGAGGTGTGGCTGGAGGAAGGTGATAAAGGTTTGGGGACACTTTCCAGAACTCTCTCTCCCCCCTGGGGCCCTCCCTGGGAGGAGGCCTGTGTGCTACAGGATGGAGGCCTAAGATACTACAGATGCTGGGGTCCTAGAGGCCTAAGATACTACAGGATGCCTGGTCTGGGCCTCAGCATGTGGCAGGTGCTGGGGGCCTAGATGCCTAAAATACTACAGGATGCCTGGTCTGGGCCTCAGCATGTGGCAGGTGCTGGGGGCCTAGAGGCCTAAGATACCACAGGATGCCTAGCCTAGGCCTCAGCATGTGGCAGATACTGGGGGGCCTAGAGGCCTAAGATACTACAGGATGCCTGGCCTAGGCCTTATCATGTGGCAGGTGCTGGGGGCCCAGAGGCCTAAGATGCTAATGGAGAGGAAGGTGATGGAAGCCGGGCTGGAGGTGGAATCTGCTTATGGAGGAGTGTTGCGGAGGAGCCGTCTGGAACCCTGTAAGAAATCCCTCACCCTACTCTCAGGTACTATACAGAAGAGAAGCCGGTTGGGGCACTACAAGTCATGTGACGGTTCTCTCTCAGAGTCCCGGACTATTCCTGGCTGTCCTCTGGTGCTACTTCATATTGCTGGTCGCTCTCACAGGACCGTTGTGCTACTGATACAAGCCGTTGCTAAGGGAGACGACAGAGTCCTCCGAATTGTTACTCGGGTATCCTGCACCCCCCGACCCTCTCTCCTGGTTACTACTGAGCAATAAATGCTACAAAGACCCCCCGACCCGATCCTGATCCGTTCCGGAGTGTCGGTGTTGCTGGAGCTGAGAAAGGGGCCGGTGGCTGGCTGACCAGGTCGGAGAACCCAAGTTCATATCCAGCGGCTCCTTCCAGGGGTGAGCGCTACATAGGTCTCGGGAGGTTTGTCTTCCGATTATAGTGACTTCGGTGACAGAACAGATGAAGATTTAGGTGTACGTTTAATAAACCGTGATAAAACTAGCTTCATCACGAGGTAACTTTACTCAGCAGATCTCTTTGTTTGTCTCGGCTGCACAGAGGCTGTTTAATAACCTGCGAACAGAAAACTTATCTCACGAAACAGCTGTGAAAGGCTGAGATAAGTCGTCACGGTGATCGGTAGAGAAAGCATACCCAGACAGGAAGTCTCTATGACAGGAAGTGATGTCACCTCTAAATAGGAAGTTTTAGCTGTGAGGTGATTTCAGAGGAGACATTGCTGGGACTGGCAGCAGAGGAGGTAATAAGATATTATGTTATATATACATCCAGTAACCCCTCCCCCGTCATGTCCGTCCTCGTCCTCCGTAGTCAATGTGACCTCTTTTATCTCCGGAAGATTCTTCTACACATATATAGTGCGGGGAAACGTATATGAACGTCTTCAGGGTCAGAATATTTCCCTGTGTACGGGGCCGGAGCATTTCCTTCATTTTAGACATTTTCATATCTCTAAAATGAGAGAAATGGACAACTTTCCACACAATGTATTCAGGTGACGGACACACCCCTAACCACGCCCCCGGCTGTGCGCACCAATCAGAATTTATATACCAAAAATGATTGGTTAGACCCCAAATTGTTTTATTTTTTACCATTTACTTTTTATATTGTTTTTTTTGAAAAGGCAAAACGCATAACTGAGAGATAAGATGAAGGTTCTCGTATAGAGGTCCATACATCAGACCAGACGAGGGACAACTGAGGAGACAATGGGAGAGGAGAGACAAGGGGAGAGGAGAGACGAGGGACAGAGGCGAAGAGAGACGAGGGACAACTGAGGGGAGACGAGGGACAACTGAGGGGAGACCAGGGACAACTGAGGAGAGACAAGGGACAGAGAGAAGAGGGACAACTGAGGAGAGACGAGGGACAGAGGCGAAGAGAGACGAGGGACAACTGAGGAGAGACGAGTGACAACTGAGGGGAGACGAGGGACAACTGAGGGGAGACGAGGGACAACTGAGGGGAGACAAGGGACAGAGGAGAAGAGAGACGAGGGACAACTGAGGAGAGACGAGGGACAACTGAGGGGAGACGAGGGACAACTGAGGGGAGACGAGGGACAACTGAGGGGAGACGAGGGACAACTGAGGGGAGACGAGGGACAACTGAGG
>NW_017310016.1:33559-34857 GCF_000935625.1 Nanorana parkeri
GGATTCCCTGAGTCTGGGGGATTGATTGCTTCCCCCTGTTGCTGGGTTGGGGCCTCAGCATACAGTGAGGGAGGATCCATCCTCAGACTGTGACTATGCATCTGACTCTGACCAATCCCTGAGCAGGATGACTCAGAGGTGTGGCTGGAGGAAGGTGATAAAGGTTTTGGGACACTTTCCAGAACTCTCTCTCTCCCCTGGGGCCCTCCCTGGGAGGAAGTCTGCGTGATACAGATGCCTGGTCTGGGCCTCAGCATGTGGCAAATACTGGGGGCCTAGAGGCCTAAGATACTACTGGACGCCTGGTCTGGGCCTCACCATGTGGCAGATACTGGGGGCCTAGAAGCCTAAGATACTACTGGACTCTTGGTCTGGGCCTCAGCATGGGGCAAATACTGGGGGCGTAGGTGGCTAGGTGCTGGGGGCCCAGAGGCCTAAGATACTACAGGATGCCTGGCCTAGGCCTCAGCATGTGGCAGGTGCTGGGGGCCCAGAGGCCTAAGATACTACGGGATGCCTGGCCTAGGCCTCAGCATGTGGCAGGTGCTGGGGGCCCAGAGGCCTAAGATACTACGGGATGCCTGGTCTAGGCCTCAGCATGTGGCAGGTGCTGGGGGCCTAGAGACCTAAGATACTACAGAATGCCTGGCCTGGGCCTCAGCATGTGGCAGATACTGGGGGCCTAGAGGCCTAAGATACTACTGGAAAGGAACCTGATGGAAGGCGGGCTGGAGGTGGAATCTGCTTATGGAGGAGTGTTGCGGAGGAGCTGGTGAGAGGAGCCGCCTGGACCCTGTAAGAGATCCCTCACCCTACTCTCAGGTACTATACAGAAGAGAAGCCGGTTGGGGCACTACAAGTCATGTGACGGTTCTCTCTCAGAGTCCCGGACTATTCCTGGCTGTCCTCTGGTGCTACTTCATATTGCTGGTCGCTCTCACAGGACCGTTGTGCTTCTGATACAAGCCGTTGCTAAGGGAGACGACAGAGTCCTCCGAATTGTTACTCGGGTATCCTGCACCCCCCGACCCTCTCTCCTGGTTACTACTCAGCAATAAATACTACAAAGACCCCCCGACCCGATCCTGATCCGTTCCGGAGTGTCGGTGTTTCTGGAGCTGAGAAAGGGGCCGGTGGCTGGCTGACCAGGTCGGAGAACCCAAGTTCATATCCAGCGGCTCCTTCCAGGGGTGAGCGCTACATAGGTCTCGGGAGGTTTGTCTTCCGATTATAGTGACTTCGGTGACAGAACAGATGAAGATTTAGGTGTACGTTTAATAAACCGTGATAAAACTAGC
>NW_017310017.1:0-3463 GCF_000935625.1 Nanorana parkeri
CAGAGAGAGAGAAGGGGGGCGCAGAGAGAGAGAAGGGGGGCGCAGAGAGAGAGAAGGGGGGCGCAGAGAGAGAGAAGGGGGGCGCAGAGAGAGAGAAGGGGGGCGCAGAGAGAGAGAAGGGGGGCGCAGAGAGAGAGAAGGGGGGCGCAGAGAGAGAGAAGGGGGGCGCAGAGAGAGAGAAGGGGGGCGCAGAGAGAGAGAAGGGGGGCGCAGAGAGAGAGAAGGGGGGCGCAGAGAGAGAGAAGGGGGGCGCAGAGAGAGAGAAGGGGGGCGCAGAGAGAGAGAAGGGGGGCCCCAGAAAACTACATCAGTAAGGGAGGCAGCGGGCGGGCAGTGACAGAGGAGGCAGGCAGTGACAGACGGCAGCTGGGGAGAGAAACAGTGGTCAGGGAAAAGGGCATTACAACTTACCTCAACACTGGCATAATCACACATGGAACACTTAAATGGCTTCTCATGTGTATGTTTGTAACGGCGATGTCTGACCAATTCACCACTGGTTACAAAGGCCATATCACAGTCTGGGCATTTATGAGGTCTGGTACCTTAAAAACAAAAGTTTTTTAAATCATCAAGTGTGTACCAAAAATCATGTATCCAATGAAAAATTCAAGCAAAAAAAAAAGGTCAGTCACACAGGACAGGAATTTTTACAAAAAAACGCATACAATCATTCAATGAAACTGGAGCTTCCATGGAAAACAGAAGGACTGCTTTTTTTTGCCAACACCCTGCACTCCAAACACAAACTGCTTTAAAAGGCCATTAAGTTTCCTCTCCCCAAATTATGTACATAGGCCCTGGCTTACGCAGCTTCAAGGAGGCGTGGGTTACGTCACAGTGCCTCCCAGAACTCGATGATTGACATTCTAAAATGTGTGAATTCCTGCAAAAGGCTGGAGTGCATTTTCATGGGATCCCAAGCATGCAACACTACCGGGAGGGGAGGCACAATGATGTCATCAATACCTCCCAAAAGCCAGGGAAAGAAGACGTTTTTCACTTTTGATTAATGGCTTCTTAAAGCCATTTGTGTTTGGGGGCAACGGAGCTGGCAAAAAGTGGACCTTCAATTTTGTATGCACAGCCCGATTCAATAAACTATTCAGAATTTCACAATGTAATTTTGAGATGAGATGGGTATCAAAAACAAAACATTTAAATAAAAATAATTTTACGTGGTTGAAGCAATAGAATAGTACTTTTTGTTCAGTACAAAAACTACTGTTCAATTTCTTTATTTTAAGCATGAAATACTAATAGTAAAGTTTTATCTTTTTTCCATAAGCCATACACACAAATAACACAAAAATGATTTTGAATACACACAAAATCAGACAACTGGAAAAAAAATGAAGTCAGTATGACACATACCAACCCAGAAACTAACCTGTGTGAGTATTGAGGTGGTTTCTAAGCAAGGTAACAGTCCTGAAAGCTCTTCCACATAGGTGGCATTTATGAGGTCGTTCATCAGTGTGACTCTTCATGTGACGATCAAGATTTGAGCGTCTGGGACAAGTATAGCTACAAAGCTCACATTGGAAGGTTTTCTTTACACCTGATTAAGAAACAGAAAATTATTTCAATTGTGGTTTGTGGTGTTAAAGTAAATACACAGGCCCTAGATAAATCTATAATCTATATTTCAGACAAAGAAAAACTGATTTGCTATAAGGTTTAACAAAACAAACAAAAAATGCTTTACTGTATACAGCCACCTATCCAATTAGGCTTCTATTGGTGGTGTGAACATAACTGTGGCAGCTAATAATAAGCTATTACGCCTAACTCTGTGATAAGCAAATATTGTCTAAATATTTGTACATACTCTACCAGATCTGTGCAATAATCCAACAAGAAACTTTACTCGAGAGCAATAGTGATGGGCCATTGCAGAAACTTCCTGCTTGTGCAGGGTTACTGGTTTTGTCTCCACCCCCATGTAACTTTCTGTAGGCAGCCTATAATACTGTGGCTAGCCAAAGAAGGGTGTGGGAAATACAGGCATCACAAATTTGTAAATCTTAACGCCCGATAAAGCCTGTTGGGTAAAAAGCACATGTAAAAGTACATGCTACTGACAGCATGTATAAAACTTTAAAATATTAGACTAACAATCACACGTAAAACACTTTTGCATTATATTCCATGACAGCCCTCACAGGCAGGGCCCTCCTTACCATCTTGTCTTGTATTGTGATTGTAATGTCTTCCTTATATTGAAAAACGCTGTGCAAACTGTTGGCGCTATATAAATCCTGTATAATAATGACAGAGTGCCACCAACCAGCCACCTCACGGAACGGAAACACCCCAGTAATTATCAAAGAAGTATGTGGGGGCATATACTGCAGATGGGAAAGGAAAAGTTGGGGCAGTAAACATTACATTTTAATCTTTTAATTTAAGTGCCACTGATTCTGAGGGATGGAAGAATTCAGCAAGAATTTAGAACCTCCACCAGTCTCGCCCTTCTAACAATCATTAATATAGGCTCTAAACCCTAACACCTAAAGAAATGAGAACAAGATCTTCCAGAAAAATAGATTTTTTTTAGTCATCACTGTTCAGTTGATTAAAGGACACAGCTCTCTTAACTTGTATTATACTGCCATCTGCAGGACGACAGGGTACAAAACAACTGCTAGAGCCAGCCTTTGCTGGCGGCCGAACCCCTTTACTTCCTTTAGAGCTCAGTTAGTAAACAAGACTAAAATTAAAAACAAAAAAACAAACAAACTTAAATACTCTGCAAAACAGGCAACAAGACTACAGGGTGTAGGTGCTGTGTCAGTCAATGAACTCAGAGAAAAAAGGTTTAATAGCAAGTACAAAAATCCTATTCTCTTAGTCATTGATGAACAAAGCTCGTAACCTGCACAATTAGGATGTCCCAAAGAAGTGCCTATACAGGGGTGGGCAACAGGAAACACTAGAGAAACTGGACTAGAGAGTTCATGTCTGGAAGCGGACAGATTTATTTTCTCCAGGGGAACAAAAAAAATCTGGCTTGTTCTTAAGAGTAAGCCCAGATATTACAAGTGGTGAGTAGGATCTAACACTAGCTCAGGGGTGTGGAATTCCTATCGCTCGACGCCCAGGACATGCAGTTTCGGGCGCCGGGCGAGTAGTTTTTATGTACATTTAGCCCGGCTCCGGACAAGCAGAGCTGAATGTACATTGTGGAGCCGCCGCCGCTCGTTTACTACAAGTGGTCTGATCAGACCACTTGTATCAATTTGAGCAGCGGCGATCGTTTCTGTCCGCACCCCCGCTGTAAATACAGCTGTTCTGTGTTGGAGGGCAGGGTCCATAAAGAGAACCTGTCACCTCTAAACTATCACATAAGGGATTTTAATGCCCTATGTAATAGGAAAAACATTAAGTGGAAAAAGTAAATAAATAAAAAATGTAAAAAAAAAAAAAAAAAAAAAAAAAAAAAAAAAAAAAATTTAAAATA
>NW_017310017.1:3495-4288 GCF_000935625.1 Nanorana parkeri
AAAAAAAAAAAAAAAAAAAAAAAGAAAGAAGTAAAAAAAGTTTAAAATATACATTAAAAAAATGTTAAAAAAATGAAACCCTGCTGCCCCAGCCATCTGCGTGCAAATAAACGCATGCGTAGGACATTCTGCATGTGCTTTGAGATTGCAGCCGCCATTCCATGGTGGTAGCCAGAATTCTCTTACACACACACAATGTGCATTAACCCCTTCGTGACTGACGACGTACAGTGTACGTCGCCAGCATCGGGGCTGTTTAAACAGACTCCCGGCGACTAAGAAAAAGTATCGGTAATTATTAAAGGGTAAGTTCCTTTTTTCCCCAGGTAATATGGGAAAATAAAAATTACCCAACGAAATCTGGCCCGTCTCTCCCAAACCGCCACCTCCCTGTCTATACTTACCTTTCGGCGAACAATCCCTCCCCTCCGCCAGTATGGGTGTACTATCTGTCCCCCGTACTGCTGTCCAGCACAGTCCTCCCCTATGCATTTTGAATTTCTCTGGCAAATTGCAAGCACTCATTGGTCAACGTGGTCAGATGACTGCGCTGACCAGTGAGAAGCGCTATTTAGCACAGTCAAATATGTTTTGATTAGGGGTGCACCGATACTACTATCAGTGCGATACAGAGTATTTGGGCAAGTACTCGTACTCACCCAAATGCCTCGACACCTTCCCCGATATTGGAACTTACAGCCAGATGAAAATTTCCTCTGACTGGCAGTGCCGTAGGGGGAACATGGAGCCAGCTTCCCGTGCAATCAGGAAGCCGTGCGGCAAGTAATGACCC
>NW_017310017.1:5021-32753 GCF_000935625.1 Nanorana parkeri
AAAGCCCGCTCCTTGGTGATGGTCTGCAAAGCCGGCTTCCTGGCCAATCAGCATGGAGCCAGTTTCCCGGTCAATCAGGTCATTACTCGCCACCCGGCTCCCTGATTGACCGGGAAAAAGGTTTCCCGGCTAATCACAATCAAGCAGGCCAAACAACATGGAACCGGCTTCCGTGGCAATCAGGAACCTGGGTGGGATGTCATTACCCGCTGCCCGGCTTCCCGATTACCAGGGAAGCCTGCTCCATGCCAGCGGAAGCACCGGTATTAGTATTCAGTGTCGGCGAGATCCGAAAGCAAAAACTCGGTACTCATACTCGATACTGAAAAACCGGTATTGGTGCATCCCTAGTTTTGATTAAAACAATTTTTTTGTAATAGGACAAGTAGATTGTCATGAAGGACAAGTAGATTTGGCCTCCACTTTAGCCCTTGGACAAGTAGTTTTTTTTTTTTTAAATTTCCACATCCCCTGTAGCTTCTAGGGGTTGAGGACTTAAATTAACTTCTGTAGAGTCTGACTTGTTGGCCCATGACTGATAACGCCCCTGCAAACTGTTCACCTAGTAGAAGGTCGTCCAGATATTCCACTATTGAAATGCCCTGTGAGCTCATCCAGCTTACCACAGAGGCTAGGGCCCTGGTGAATACACGAAGTGTGGAAGACAGACCAAAGAAGAAAAAAAAAAGGCAAACGTAGTGTTGCATGCCCAGGGCTTGAAATATCCACTCGTCCTCTCGTTTCTGACGAGAGGACGCCGGAGCCTGACGAGTAGATTCCTGCCCCGGGCATTGTAATTAAACGGCCGGCGAGCTTTGCATTCAAGCGTCTCTAGACCCGTTGCCGTTCCCAAGATCTGCGGTGCCTGGAGCGGCTGGGACCAGTACGGCTGCTCTGTGACAGGAGATCAAAAGCAGATTGGTACACAATCTTGCTCTGACCTCCTCTTCATCCTGAGTGCAGGTAGTGATGTACATTACTTCCGCATTCTGCTGTCACTCTCCAGCTTCAGAAGCTGGGGAGAACCAGATCTCTGCTTCATCAGCTTCTCTGGGGGTCCATAGGTGACATTAGGGGTCTTAGAGGCCCCTAATGTCTCCAAAAAGAGGACCCGTCATGTAAATTGGCTATCACAAAGTGGGCTTCATATCCCCTCATGTGATAGCAATAAAAAGTTTACTGTAAAAAAAAAAAAAAAATTTGATGGTATTTTGCCTCATCCATTTTCCCTTTTATCCTGGCAAGTGCTTTAGTCCCTGCTGCAGAGAAACACCCCATAACAGGTTATTACCACCTCCATGCTTTACTGTAGGAATGGTGTTATTTGGATGGTGAGCTGTATTGGATTTACGTCAGCCATATAGTTTGTGTTGAGGCCAAACAATTCAATTTTAGTCTCATCTGACACCTTTTTCCATGTGGCCTCAGAATCTTCAAGGTATGTTTTGAAAAAGCTCAGTCGTGACTGCATGTGGCCTCTTAGTGGCTTTTTTCTTGCAACCCTCCCATACAAGCCATATTTGTGAAGAATTTGTGATATTGTTGTCGCATGCACACAATGACCATTCTGTGTCATATATTCCTGCAACTGCTTCAGAGTTGCTGTAGGCCTCTTGGTGCCCTCTATGACCAGTTTCCTCCTGGCTCTTTCATCCAGTTTGGAGCGACGTCCTGATCCACGGAGGGTCTGTGTTCTACCAAATACCCTCCACTTCTTCATAATAGACTTCACTGTGCTTCTAAGCATTGATAAAGCCTTTGATGGAGAGACACTGGGTAACAGTGATCACTATGTGATTACTTTCAATATTGGGTATAGAAAAGGGAAGTCGGCTGGTCGGACAAAAACCCTAAACTTCAGGAAGGCTACCTTCGATAAGCTGCGCCAGCTCATGTGTGAAATCAAATGGGAAAGCTTATTTCAGAAACTGAGCACTGAACAGAAATGGTAATGTTTTAAGAACACTTTACAAAAGGCTATAACCAAGTGTATACCATTGGGAAACAAAATTAAAAGATCAAAAACTAAGCCTGTATGGATAAATAGATCGGTAAAGCAACATAACGGGGACAAGAGAGTGGCATTTAGAAAATATAAGATGGAGGGGATGGCATTGGCATTCAATAATTATAAAAAATTTAACAAAAGATGTAAAAAAGTAATTCGGGCGGCTAAAATAGAGTGTGAAAAACACATAGCCAGTTAGTAAAAAGAATCACACAATTTTTTACCAGTACATAAACAGTAAAAGAGGAAGGAAGGAGCAGATAGGCCCAATAATGGATGATAACGGGGAGTTAGTCACAAACGACAGGGAGAGGGCCGAGGCATTGAATACCTTTTTCTCATCAGTATACACCAAGGAAAAAAACGGGGATATTATACATGGGAACGCACATAGTTCATCTCAAAATATTCCTCAAATGGTTGACAGAAACCGAGATACAACACAGACTCAAACTACCTAATGCAAATAAAGCATTAGGACCGGATAATCTACACCCCAAGGTACTTAAAAGAACTAAGCCAGGTTATAGCGGGACCATTATACATAATTTTTAAAGATTCCAGATTCCTGACTGGCAGAGTGCCAAGTGACTGGAGAAGGGCTACGGTAGTTCCAATATTCAAAAAAGGGTCCAGGGGGGTGTGGTCTCGACATGGCCGAGTGAGCATGCAGATCCCTGGAGCTCTGTGACCGCCGAAGCCAGAAGCCGTTTTAGACGACGATACCGACCCGGTGCCGTGGATGCTCACCCGCCGGAATCTCGCCAGCACTCCCGAGACCTCCAGGGGGCCGGACCTACGCCGCTACTTCTCGCCCGCGCAGCCGCAGACTACCGCCGATCTGGCGACCGCGATGGGGCCTACCAGAGCCTTGGCCTCGACTGCTGCCGCCACTCCACACAAGGTGCAGGGTATTTTTGCCATCAAGGAGGAGATCCTGAGGCAGGTCTGGTCGCAGGGCCCGCTGGATTTTGATGGGGCCCCCATACAGGTGGTGATGCCAGACCTGTCCAGACACACCCTGCGGATGCGCAGACTCCTTCGGGCTGCGCTGGACCTCATCCGCTCGGTGGGGGCCACGTATAGATGGGGGCATCCATTTCACCTCATTGTACGACGGAATGACAGATCCTTCTTCCTACACTCTCCAGACCAGCTCTCCGATCTCTACAGCTTCCTGGATTCGAGCGCTGTTGAAGTGCCTAACTGGCTGGATTTCCCACTTACCCGGGCCGCAGCCCCCCCTCTCCCGAGAAGATCCCCCCACCCTAATCGGAGTCAGGACAGACCTCTGCCATGAGATGCTTCCCTCCATCCAGGACCGAATCGGAGTGAACCCTGATCTGCACGTGAGAACTGACAAATTCCCATTGGAATGGACCCCGCCCCTGAAGCTGGCTCCCCCTAGTTTACGCGATGGTTACCAGGTGGGGGCGGGGGAGGGGGGTGGCTTGGGTCCACTAGGTCCACCTGGCGTATCCACCGTAGGAAGATAATCCGGTTTCACTAGTTCATATGTTCTGTTATGGTATTGCCTATTCTATGTTTTTGCACGGTTTCACTGGCATTTGCTAACATGGCCTTCTCCCATACAGGTGGAGGATGCCTTAGGGTAGGCGGGGTCCTCGCTGCACTTCCCCTCGCTAAGGGGTGGAGTACCTTTGCTCCCTGATCCTTGGTTAGAGGAACTGCAGAAGAGGGGACTGTGGTTGGGACGGTGGTCCTGCTGGTCCGCTACCGCCTCTTTGGCTCCATGATGTCGATGCTAACTGTTTTAGACTAAACAGGATATTGGGATGAATGTATGCCTTTAAATGTTGTGCCCCTCCACTGCCTGCCGGATCAGGCATTTACTAACATGTCCTCCTTTCACACAGGAGGTAGAAGTTTGAGAACTGGCGGGGCTGCACTTCCTCTAGTTAAGGGGTGGAGTACCTTTACTCCCCTGCACCCTAACTAGCGGTACTGCAGCTGGGGCCTCGGCAGTGACCCCACGGGAATGCTGCCGCTACACTGGCTCTTTGATGTTGATGGTATCTGTCCTAGACTTGCCCTGTTATTGTGATGGATAAATGCATTTACATGTTGTGCCACTCCACTGCCTGCCGGGCTCAGGCGGAGGAACTCCCCCTGCACTGGGTCATGCAGAGCTGCTGCGGGTGGTCTCCCTGATCCTCCCCCCCCCCCCCCGGGTGACGAGAGTGACTGGGTCTCAGTACGGCCTCGCTATTGGGTCGTATGACTGCGCCCTGGGGATCGGTTGGACACTTCCCGACGCGAGTCATATCTCTACTGGAGTTTCTGCTGCAAGCACTTCGGTTACCCCCAAATAGGCCGTCCCAGCGTTTCACCCCCCGGGACTCCCCCCTTACGAACTGCTCGGACCAATAGATTCCCATCCCTTTGGGAAAAACTGCTTCCTCTACTCACTACTGGTATTACCTCTCCTCCTTCTCCAATCTACTTTCCCCTCCTCCTTCTCATCTTCCCTTTGCCGTCCCACACCCCTTCTCTCATCCCTCCTATTACGTTCCCTACCTGCTCGTCTATCCCTCTCCTGCTGGGTCTCCCGCCCCTCAGTCAGCTAGCAAAGTCCTTGAATTGTCGACATGGGCCCGCTTAAGCTGACAACATTTAATGTTAAGGGGCTTAATGTCCCGGAGAAGCGGTCTCGACTACTGGTGGACCTACGGAAATCCAACTCACAGGTGGTCTTTCTCCAGGAAACACATTTTAAGCAGGACAATGTCCCCAGGCTACAAAATAGAGACTCCCCGGTAGTATACCATTGCCCTTCCCCCCTCAATAAAACAAAGGGGGTGAGCATTTTGCTGGCCAAGTCGGTAGCATGGCAATTTCAGGACCAATTGGTGGATCCCGGGGGTAGGTACTTGCTGGTTAAGGGCATACTGGGCCAGCTGCAGGTCACCATGGTCAACGTGTACTTCCCTAACACTGATCAGCTGGGCTTCCTACGGACCCTGGTGACGAATATAGCACAATTCGGAGAGGGAATGATCCTGCTGGGGGGGTGATTTCAATTTCGCCTTGGACCCCATTCTTGATGTCTCTAGGGGCACCTTCCATCTTTCCTACTCCTACATCCGGAGACACAAATCAGAACTGATGTCGCTCCACCTGATAGACCCGTGGCGCCTACTACACCCCCAAAATACGGACTACACCTTTTACTCCGCTGCCCACCAAGCATACCCCTGGATCGACTATTTCTTTATACAACACCGAGATCTCCCCATGGTACTCTCGTCGGCTATTGGTGACCTTCTCCTTTCCGATCACGCGCCAGTTCATCTGTCCCTTGATCTCTCAGCTCCCCCCACCTCGAGTTCCTCCTGGAGGCTAAAGGAGTCCGTCCTACAGGACCGCTTAAATCAGAGATGACCTCGAGCGAGAACTGCGCTCCTTCTCGGTCAATAACGGCTCAGTATCGTCCCCTCTGTCCACGTGGGAAGCACATAAATGTGTAATACGTGGTGTTCTGATTACGCACGGGGCTCGTAGGAAAAGGGAGAGGGGTCAGCGGGTGGGAGAACCGTTTAGAGAATTGCGAGAACTGGAGATGCTGCACAAGCAATCAATTCCATCCTTACCTATCGCAGGCTGGTACGTGTGCGGGAAGAGCTTAACGATCTTTTATTTACAAAAACTAAACAGCGTCTTTTGCGGGGCAAACGTACCCTATACAAGTACTCGAACAAACCCGGCAAGCTACTGGCCACAGCCCTTAGGGGCCCACAAACCAAAACTTTTATCCCACGTATTCAATCTTCCACGGGAAGGATGGCACTCCTTTCCAGTGACATAGCGACCGAGTTCAGAACCTACTACGATAACTTGTATAACTTACAGCCCGACCCTCCCACGCCCGCCGCGGCAATCGAGTCCTTCTTGGGGCGCTCAGGGATGCCGACACCGTCGGCAGCCGACAGGGCTCAGATGGAACTCCCAGTTACCAAGGAGGAACTGATTGCAGCGACTAAACAGTCCTCCACTGGTAAGGCCCCAGGCCCCGGCGGATTTACGTTGGCCTACTATAAGACCTTTATGGCGGATCTTGCGACCCCCTTTCTGGCCGCCTATAACGCCATCGTAACGGGTGCCCCCATGCCGACGGACGCGCTGCGGTCTCACATAGTGGTTATCCCGAAACCAGACAAGGACCCGACTCAATGTGGCAGTTATCGCCCAATTGCACTTCTGAACACAGACCTGATGGGGATGGAGGACCAGAGCTATGAGAACAGGCTACTAAATTTAAACATGTTCTCATTGGAAGTAAGGAGATTAAGGAGGGGGGCATGATTTTCATGTACAAAATGTTTACAGGGGATAGCAACGTTAGCAGCAAACTCTTTACAATTAACTCCATGACAAGGACGAGAGGCCACCACCTAAAATTGGTGGAGAAACAATTTCAGCACAAGGGGCCAAGGGGTTTCTTCTCAGTTAGATCAGTCAGGGTCTGGAACTAGCTGCCACATGCTGTGATTTCGGCTGAGAGTGTGGAATCATTCAAGAGGCGATTGGACGATTTCCTCAGGGATTGTAATATACAAGGGTACAAGTACTTTTAAGAATGGGAATACACAGGGACCTATATATACGCCTTAAGTCTCCATAGAGAGGACCGGTCACATTATATCCGCTATTACATAGGGGCCTGTTAAAAAAAAAATAATAAAGTAACAGATTAAAAAACATTAAATCCCCCGGCCACCCCCCCACCCCACATACAACTCAAACACGCGTCGGATATGCCTACATGCAAAAACGAAAATTGTGCCACATGTTACATATCGTCCGGAGGGTCAGAGTGACAGCAACAATTCTAGGCCCATCAATCACTGGTAACACTAAACTGATGAGCCGTAAAAGTGTTTAAAGTGTCGCCTATGGGAAATTTTGGTTATTGTAGTTTTTTGCGGATTGACAGACGCACACAATTTTCAGGCTCGACATGTTTGGTATCCATTTACCCGGCGTGACCGCATCTTTCATATTTTGCAAAAAAATTGGGTATTTTCTGTTTCTGTGCACTAAATTTATTTTTAGTGTATTTTATGCTAAAAATACTTGTTTGATAAACATTTGTGCAAATACCGTGCAACATATTGTAACTAGCATCTTTTTATTCTACAGGGCTTCTGCTTTCAGAAAATATATATTTGTTTGGGTGTCTGAAGCAGTTTCCTAGCCATAAATTCAAATTTTATCATGTGTGCGCAAATGTAAGAAATTGCTATGGACAGCAAGTGGTTAACTAGAGTTGCATCCTAATCCTACAATTGACACAGCACTATGAGGCTGGGGCAACAGGTGGCATATGAGTCTTAGGTAATAGCTCTTTCAGCCATGGCTGCATCCTAAAATAAACAGGCAAAAAAGACAAAGTATATGCACAAGACATCAGGGAGGAAAGAGTGCCCAGCACACACAGCACCTAAGTGAAGTGCATCCCCTCCCCCTGCGTGTGGTACTGTAGCACTACTTACCACTGCAGGCTTGGGCCTAGGAGCAAATATCGCAATCCTGCCCTTCCTCAGTGTCCTCTATTGGTAGCAGTGGTTATCCCCCATGCTGTACAGCTTCAACTTTTGTGTTGCGGCATGACCACAAGTGCGTCATCCTATGGCTAACCGGACGGGAAAGAAAACAAAATGTTTCGAAATCCTGGATGGTAGGAAACAATCTAAACTGCAGGACGAGGGGGTGGGAGGGGTTACTAAACTGTTCCAATTGTGTTTCCTGTAGAGGTAGCAACCAATCAGGTTGCTGTCCTGGAAAATCTTGACAGTGTGCAGAAATTATTATTTAAGCCTAATGAGTCGGTCGGCAGCTCCTCACAAAACATGGGCTCCAAAGAGATAGGTCACCCAGATTGAGACATCCACATATAATAGGACCTATGAATACACCAAAATAGCATTTTAGAAGAGTCTTCCATTCTTTCTCCTCCCCGCTGGGCGCATTCTGTGCCGCAGCGGGGAGGAGAGAAACTATAACAGGCAACCGAGCGCTGCGAGCGGCCAGCGTCTTTTCCCCCTGCACCGCTCAGCCTCCTGTCAAAGATCAGAGGCGAGCAGTGTGGGTGGAGAAAGCCAGCGCCGTCACAGCGGAGGGCAACCAAACTCATCAAGGGGATGGAGGACCAGAACTATGAGACAAGGCTACTAAATTTAAATATGTTCACGCTGGAAGGAGATTAACGGGGGACATGATTTTCATGTACAAGATGTTCAATGGTCATAGCAACAATCTCTTTAAGATTAATTCCGTAACACTAGAGGCTACACCACCTAAAATTGGTAGAAAAAAAAATTCCAAACACAAGGGGCGAAGAGGGTTCTTCTCAGTTTGAGCTGTTAGGGTTGCTGAAATCCCTGCCACAAGCAGCGATTTCAGCAAATGGTGTGGAATCTTTCAAGAAGCTTTTGGACGATTTCCTGAGAGACTGTAAAGTACAGGGGTACAGGTACTCTTAAGAATGAGATGACTAAGGGACCTACACACACACCAGGTTGGACTTGATGGACTTATGTCTTTATTCAACCTCCAATACTATGTAACATACTCTACCCTCATGGTATGAATAAACAGGAACACTATACAGTATAGAGGATTCCTGTTCAGGGGCTGCAGAATATTTAAAAAAAAAAAAAAATTGAAAAAAGTTAAAATGAAACATTTCCGGTTTCAGTCTGAGATCTTTTTTCATTTCGGTTTAGAACATTTTCATTTTGGTGCACCTCTACTTATTTCCCTTCCTAACTGCTTGCGTGAAAAGGAGTTTGAGCCAAAAAGTAGAGGTAATGTGCCAGAACACATTTAAGCTCCCCATTACAAGGAAATAGCTTTTCTCCCATCAGCAGCTACTCTGCAGGAAGGAAGACAGAAGGCTGAAAAACCCTGGTGCCTAACATGCAGCCCCTACATTTGGCCCTCCGCATGTTGGACACTGCAAAGTGGCTGCGGGATGCTGAGACGCTCTATCAGGCAAAGTGATCTCTGCCTGATAGATAAAAGTCCCACGTCATCAGAGAGAGTGTGTCACAGCGTAAGAAATTCGGGTGTCGAACAAAAATATATCTATTTAATAATGCAAGATGGGTTCCTGTAAGAAATATAATTAGCCAAAAGGAAGTGTGTATGCTGCCCAAGTGTGAATAGAATTGTAAATTAAGGACGGGAACTTTTCTGAGATCAGTATAATTAAAAGGAATTACTTAGTTAGTATGAAAGTCAACTGTCATGCAAATCTCCCTTTTGGTCTCTGAGGGCAGATATGGTATGGTCAGTGAGTAACAAAACAGTCTTTTCTCTTTGAGATTAATGGTCATCTTGATATGTTAAAATGGTCAACTGCCTTTACACCAAGTGGTGTTTGGGAGTGTCAGGACTCAGGAAGATAAAGCTTAATTAATATGCATGTATACTCTTCTCGGAGACAG
Source organism: Nanorana parkeri (assembly GCF_000935625.1). Lineage (NCBI taxonomy): Eukaryota > Metazoa > Chordata > Amphibia > Anura > Dicroglossidae > Nanorana > Nanorana parkeri. The sequence goes on from NW_017310017.1 coordinate 14,499, forward strand.
AACGGAAGCAAACAGGTTATGGCAAACCTAGGTGTTATTAGATCAAAGACCTCAGTTGCTATCCAATCATCATGAGATAGCTCTGATTATGTTTTGTGGACCAATCATGAGTCCCTAATGATAGTGAATGAAGGTAAAGAGGCTCAAGCCTGATAGGTCAGACTCATTGAGAAGCAAGGAGGAAGCCCATTAGAGGGAGGAGGCCATCAGAAAGACAGCTGGAGAAGGCCATCAGAGGAACTCAGAGTCCAGAACCTGTGCAATCATAGGACTGGTAATATACATGCACCAGATTGGCTAGTTATGCTCCAACCAGTTTATGATATATTATGTGTTGTAGAGGTGTTGGGTTGGTTTCGGCTCTGATTTAGCATTGCAATTTTATTATTGCTGGTTTACTATTGATACTGATTCACTGATTGATATGTGCAGGTTTAATTCTTTGTACAATATATTATTTTAAGCCGGTTTGTGGTGTGTATTTCTTAGCTGACCTTCCCCTTTCGAAGAGAAAGTGGGCATTGATAAATACAGATATTTATTAATATTCATATTCTTTGTTTAAATCACCCCCATTTTTCTTACAACGGGAGCATGTGATCTGGCAAGTAAACACTGAGTGGGCTGCCACTGATCACCAATGCAGGGCATTGGGGTTATTGTTGGGGGTCATTGGCACCAATGCTGGAGGCCCAAATAAAAAAAACCTAGTAGAACCACAATTTGTATGTGTTGAGCCGTGTTACAGCCCATTTTGAATGGGATGACTCATCAACAAATGAAAACAAACTGCTATTACGCAATCCTCTGGGCTGGGAGGCCCCTCTAATCTCCAAGTTGAATACCACTGACAAAAACCTGGGATTCCAAAGTCAACCCCTGAAGGCAGGGGAAAAAAAGCTGGTAGCACTTTGCCCCCACCACAAACCAGATAAATTGCTATCGTTTGTGGCAAGTCAGTAAATGGTGGTATGTGTCCTTGATGTCTATGGATGCTAAAAGTTTCCACTAGTGGACAGAAGCAACCACTGACCATACAGATTAACCTTTGAACTTGTGTACCTTCATGAAGGCATTGAGGACCTTCAGGTAAAGGATAGGTCAAAAACTGTTCTTCTTGGGAACTGGAATAAAACCTTCTGAACCTACTTGAGGGGACTGGGGCAATCACATGCTGTGCTAAAAGGCCCCCCATTTCAAAATTGAGGTCCTGTAGACATTGAAAGTTAATATCTAGGGATGCACCGATACCAAGTACAGTACACGGAACAAGTACATGTACCGATACTTTTACAGCTCCAAGACTAGACTAGAGAAAAATTCAAAAGTTAGGAGGCAGCTGTCATTTTTAAAGGAGTACACGGAGCGCCTGGGATTTGTACATCTGTTTTAATGTATGATTTTGTTTTTATAAATAAAGTGATGCACCGATACCAGTTTTGCAAGTACATGTACTGGTACTTGCCATAGTACGAGTACTGATACATTTGTGTTTGTCATGTTACAGTTTTTCTAAAACAATATCGACAAATTATTTCAGGACAGTGGTGGAGCACCAGAGCCAGGTCCCAGCTGCAACCACTGCAACCTTGGTAGTTCTCGTGAAAATGCCAAGTATCGGCATTGGTACTCGAAAAGTATCGGTGCATCCCTAGTAATATCACTATTATCCATTTTTTTTTGTAGGGGTACCAACAAAATTTGTTCTGGCCGTTTTAGAAGACCTTGTATAAAATACCTTTATGGCTTATTTAATTTTTTTGTGTTACTCTATTACGTACTAAGGGCTTGAAGGTATAGATAATTGCTTTTAGTTTCTTCGCTTTTCAGGAGGAAAGAAACATTGTTCCAATGAGAAGGGAACAAACACATTTGCCCATGTTTGTAAATACAAAAGATCTTAGCAGCTCACAACAAGATCTGTAAGAATTAATAAATGGGTCATCAACAAGAGATTTACAAAATGTAGTAAGGATTTGCAAGTAAATTACAAAATTAAAGTTACCTTTCTTTTTAATTTTCGTTGGTTTTGGTGGCTTCATGTTTCCAACCACTTTTTCAGCATTAACATCTGAAAGCAAACCCTCCTGCTGTTCCTCTTCAAAATCATACACAGACACATCAACATCCTTTCCTTCTTCTGTATATCGAAGTTTACTTTTCTTTGTCTTCTTGGTTTTTTTGACAGGTGGTGCATAATCCGGATCTTTCTGCCAGGTAGATTCTTCTTGTGGCTGAAGCTCGGCTTGTTCTAGAGTTTCCACTTCACCATTTGCCCCAACCTTAACAACTTGGAAACCCTCCGGAAGAGGCAAAGTGTGACAAATCATAGGTTCTCCTTCTGGAAGGCCTTCTTTGGCTACCTCATTTTCATAAGCTGCATGAAGTTCGCCAACAGATGTGGCAGCAACAGGAAGAGCTACAGGCACCTGCACAAGCTGGAGTTCTCCTAGATTTATTGGTTGTTCCTCCATATTTACAACTTGCAAAGTTATTATCTGTGTATCATCCACAGTAGCTTCCCCTTCCTGAGACACTACACCTTCCATTACCTCTGTTTTCATCTGAAGAATTGCAGGATCAAGGTGCTCCATCATAACCATTTGAACATTGCTGTTAACATCATGGGGTACTTCACTACCATCTGCATGACTATGCACTATAACACAGCCATCATCATCAGCAACACCATCTCGCCGCCTCTGATATGTCTTGGTTTCCTTTCTTTTCATAAATGTCTCGGAGTCTTCAACAATGGCCTCTGCCATATCTCCTTCCATTTTCACCAACTGCAAGACAAAAGTTACATACTTAACAAAAAAAAACACCAAGAGGATGTAACTTTACATACGGACACAAAAAGGCATTTAGCACTCATTCACGTGAAGCGTTTTGTGTAAAAAAAAAAAAAAATTCTATGGCCAAGTTGTCATCTGAGCGTTATGTTGCTTGTAGCAGAACGCCAATAAAAGTGGTAGATTCTGCACTTCTTGGCCCCATAGAAGTCGATGGAATCGCTCAAAAACACGCATTTGCTGCATTTTTACATACGTTTGTCCATTCACAATCAAAGTGTCACGATATGCTCACAAAAATGTCCTGCTCAAAAGCTGCATATTTTATGTCGCTCAGACTGTGACTCAGAGCCGTCTTCCCTGGCAATCAGGAAGCCGGGTGGCATGTCATTACCCGCTGCCCCGGATTCCTGACTGCCCGGGAAACCGGCTCCATGCCAGCGGAAGCACCAGTAGTCTGTATCGGCGAGTACCGAAAGCAAAATATCAGTACTCATACTCGATACCTAAAAAAAAAATAGTATTGGTGCATCCCTAGTTTTGATTAAAACTATTTTTTTGTATTGGAACAAGTAGATTGTCATGAGGGGCAAGTAGATTCGGCCCCCCGCTTTAGCACTTGGTAGCAGCCCATGTAGTTTTTGTTTTATTTCCACACCCCTGCACCAGCTAATTTAGCATTAGAATGTGTGTTGACAAATCTTCCAAGAAGACTACCCCGAGCCACAAGGGTAGAAAGGAGCACCGGAACCAAAAGTCCACAACACTGATGCACCACTAGCCAACAAGCAAGCCAGAGATTGGCAATATTATAATCCCCTGTAACAAAAGGCCTAACTGATCCAAAATACTACAGAGTGTCATTACATAAAAGGAGTTTAACAGCATACCAAGTGCTCAGGGTTTACACAAGTACTTGCAGATTAGGGCTGCAACAACTAAATCGACATAATCGATTATAATCGATTGAAAAAGTTGTCAACTTTTTCAATACTCGATTAATCGGCTTCTGATCAGTTGGCCCTGTTCATGGCTCCACACACGCTGCGCGCCGCACCTCCTCCCCACCTCACGCTCGCCGCTGCCAGACCCGCCCACCAGCATCCACGCTCTTCACGCCGCACCTCCTCCCCGCCTCACCGCCCGCCCAGGGACGCGGGGAGATATAATTAGGAGGATCAGGTGTGGGCGGATGACAGCAGCTGATAGGTCCGATCTCAGAAGCAAGTTGCTGGAAGACTGCTCAGGTAAGCCTGCACTTTCCCAAACATGGTGCTCTATAATGTATTGCTGGGATTTGTATTCCTCTAAAGCTGATGGTACATTGTGCTGTATATTATACAATTGTTGCAGCTTCCCACACATGGTGCTCTATAATGTATTGCTGGGATTTGTATTCCTCTAAAGCTGATGGTACATTGTGCTGTATACTTCCCACACATGGTGCTCTATAATGTTGCAGCTTCCCACACATGGTGCTCTATAATGTATTGCTGGGATTTGTATTCCTCTAAAGCTGATGGTACATTGTGCTGTATACTATACAGCACAATGTACCATCAGCTATAGAGGAATACAAATCCCAGCAATACATTATAGAGCACCATGTGTGGGAAGCTGCAACAATTATTCGATTAAGTCGATTGAATTGACGATGGAAAACGTTGTCAACGTTTTCCATCGTCGATTCGTCGGCTAAAAATGTAAATCTCCGGCTCGCCGCTCACTCCCGCCTGTTCGCGGCTCAATACACGAGCTACGCACGCCACACCCACCGCACAAGCCCTAAGCCGGACACACGCCTGCAGAGCACGCCACCGCGACTTACAAGGGTTCAGAAACAGTTAAGGGGGACCTGTTTTTCCCCCGTTGGTCTTCAAACATCACCGGTCACACATGCCAGGAGTAACGCCAGGCAGCAGAACACTGCCATCAACACCACTGGTAGTACTAAGAGTGAAGTTGGACTCGTCATCGGATTATCACAGAAGTCATCCAGCTACGTGATAAACACTACTAGTATTGCCAGATCAAACCCACCTCACCTCAACGCTGCCCTCAGGAAACCCAAACCTCTTCTGGACTATGGCAGTCAGTGCTCCTTCTCACCGAGGACATTCTGGGTCCTGCCATTTTGAAACCGAATGCCCTCACTATTGACTCCCAGCTATGTAATCTGCAGTGTGCCTCTGTATTATACATTGGTATTCTGTATTGTATTGTGCATGGTACTCTGCATCGTATAATACAGCGGCACAATGCAGAATACCACCGACCAGAATATTATATACACATCTATCTAGTCGGTGGTATTCTGCATTGGGCAATGCAGAATACCAATGTATAATACAGCGGCACACTGCAGAACACCAGCAGCTATAGAGGAACAACAAATCCCAGCAATAATACATTGTTCCTCTATAGCTGGTGGTATTCTCCATTGCGCTGTATAATGCATTGCTGGGATTTGTAGTTCCTCTATAACTGGTCAGTGGTATTCTGCATTGCGCCGTATAATCATTATACAGCGCAATGGAGAATACCACCAGCTATAGAGGACTACAAATCCCAGCAATACATTATACAGCGCAATGCAGAATAACGCCAGCTACAGAGGACTACAAATCCCAGCAATAGTACACTATATAGTGTACTATTGCTCCGATTTGTTGTATTCCTCTATAGCTGCTGGTATTCTGCATTGCGCCGCTGTATAATGTACTATATTGTAATACAAAAATTGTATAATGTACTATATTGTAATACAAAAATGAAAGAATCATTAAAAAAAATTAAGTCCCCCGCCCCCCCCCACATACACACGCAGATATGCGTAGGGTGCGCCTACGCGCAAAAACCACGGTTGCGCCTATTGTGCCGCACATGTTACATATCGCCGCAAACGTCGGAGTGAGAGCAATAATTTTAGAGCCATTAATTACTGATAACACTAAGGCATTGTTCACACCAAGTGCGTTCCAGTAGAGCAGAGCAGTTACAGACCGGATCAAAACTGCGTCCAATGTATACCAATAGTATTTTGGGCTCTAGTTCACACCGCAGCGTTCAGTTCCAGAGCATGTACAAAAAACTGCAGCATGCCTTATTTTACATGCTCTGGAACGCATGCAAACACATCAAAACCGTATGCAAACGCCCTGGAACGCACTAAAAGCCCATTCTAAACTTTAAAGAAAAACTTTTTTTTTAACTAAAAACGGCCCGGAACGCATCAAAAAAGCAGCACAACCCACTGCGCGTGCAGAAACTTATGCAGATCTGGTCTGCATTTGGTGTAAATAAGATCTAAACTGATGAGCGGTAAAAGCGTCTATGGGCAATTTTCAGTGTGGTCGTTTTTTGCGATTTTGCGGGCGCACGCAATTTTAAGGCTTGACATGTTTGGTGTCCCATTTACCCGACGTGACCCCGACTTCTATGTTTTACCAAAAATATGGGTAAGATGGTTTTATAACATAAATCAGGGAAACTGTTTTTTTTTTTACATTTACAGTACTTTTTTTCATTATATAGTAAAAAAAACAAAAAAAACATTTTACTATATAAAATGAAAAAAAAAGTACCGTAAATGTAAAAAAATAAAAGTTTCCCTACGTTCTGTTATAAAACATTTATTCTTAACCATATTTTTGGTCGTCGGGTAAATAGACACCAAACATGTCAAGCCTTAAAATTGCGTGCGCCTGCAAAATCGCAAAAACCGCCCATAGACCCATAGGCGACGCTTAAAACGCTTTTACTGCTCATCAGTTTAGTGTTATCAGTGATTAATTGCCCTAAAATTATTGCTCTCACTCCGACATTTGCAGCGATATGTAACATGTGCGGCACAATAGGTGCAATCGTCATTTTCCCACGTAGGCGCACCCGACGCATATTTGCGTGTGTATGTGGGGACTTAAAAAAATAGTTTTTTCTTTTTTTTTTATGATTCTTTAATTTTTGTATAATTTTTTTTTTAACACACAACTTTATTGCTATTACATGGGGGGCTAAGAAGCCCCATATGGGATAGCCAATTTACATGACAGATCCTCTTTAGGGAGACATCAGGGGTCTCCAAGAACGCTAATGTCACCAAGGGACCCCCAGAGAAGCTGATGAAGCAGAGATTGGCTTCATCAGCTTCTGTAGCTGGAAAGGGACACTGAATGCAGGAAGTGATGTAATATACATCACTTCCTGCATTCGGGGACTGAGAGGAGATGTGTAATTACAATGCCCGGCCGGGAAGCTGCTCGTCGGGCTCCACCGTCCTCTCATCGCAGACGAGTGGATTTTTCAAGATATAGATATCTGATAGATAATCGATTTAAGATTCTTTACTTTTTCAATTTTAACTTTATTACTAACTTTATTACTATTACAAGGGGCCAACAAGCCCCTATGTGATAGCTTTGGCAAGTTCTCTTTATGGAGACAAAAATAATGTCTCCCCTGCCCTCCACCACAGACATTCAAGCACAGGTGCCAAGATGATTAAATGGCACCTCTGAAGGCTGGTACAAGCAATCAAGTGGCTCCATAGCTGACCAGATCACTTGTACTCTAAAGCTGGCCATACAGTTATAGATTTTCGAGCGGAAATGTTCACTGCTGCCGAGAACCCTCATTCAATTCTAGCTCAAATAGCCCATCAAGCACAGACTAATGTCGATTTCAATAATCGTTAGTTAGCAATACTAACTCACCGAATGTTGTCGATCGACAGAACGGATTTTTGTTTGCGCATGTGCAGTGTGCTTGAATAGATTTTTTTCTATATGAAAACGCCACTAACCCATCGTTATTGTTTAGATTTGATGGACCACTTGGCCTTTTTCTGTCACCATGCTAGGTTTCAGGCAAACCCTACAACATCCAGGTTAGTGGGGTCCAGACTCCGCACTCAAAAAGCAAAAGCTGAGGACGGCAATGCTGGATAGCCGCAATTGAAGTTTTAGCAGGGACAAAAGAGTCTTGATTGAAAGAAGAAAAAAAAACTGAGTTAGGTACCTGGCAACTCAGTTTCCAGGACAGCATCTGAGAGATAGTCTCCTCCCACCTGAAACACATCACATACACCAAATAAAATGGTGCTTCCCCCCAGTATGCCTCAGTTAATTTAATGGAACCGAAGGATACACATAAGCGTAGACCCATATACAATCCCAAGGGTGGGAACCATGCTGTCTTGGAAGATTCCTGGAAACCAAGTTACCAGGTACCTAACTCAGTTTTTCGCAAGTAATCTTCCAGGACAGCATCTGAGAGAATAGGCAAGAATCCATACTCACATGGTTTAGGGTGGGCCCACTGCTTGCAGGACCTTCCTACCAAAATCTTGGTCTTCCTTAGCAAACACATCCATGCGGTAGTGTTTGACAAAAGTTTGGAAGCTGGTCCAAGTCGCTGCCCGACAGATTTTACCTGGGGTTGCCCCTGCTCTTTCAGCCACAGATGAAGCCCAGCCCCTGGTAGAGTGTGCAGTCACCTTTAGCAGGGCCATCAAACCTTGAAGCCTATAGGCTTCTGATATCGCCAACTTGAGCCATCTGGCAATTGTACTTTTAGATGCCCTCAGGCCCTTTTTTTTGCGCCTGAAAAAAGGAGTAACAGATTATCGGACCTCCTCCAGCTGCTGGTCTTGTCCAGGTACTACAGAATGCATCTCCTGACATCAATGGCTGGGTAGGGGTGGAAAGAAGGAATAACCACCTCCTGGGTGCAATGAAACATTGAAGCCACTTTTGGCAGGAACCCCGGATCTAGCTTGAGGATGATTCTGTCTGCATGAATAATGCAATAAGGCTTTGCCATAGAGAACACGTGGATCTCGCTCACCCGTCTGGCTGATACCACCGCTATCAGCAGTGCCACTTTGCCCGTAAGCAGTTTAATTGTGCAGTCTGCAATAGGCTCAAATGGAGCTCCCGAGTACCACCGACAAGAGGGGTAGCTTTTAGCCGGTGGCGGTCTGTGCCGGCCCGTGGCCCTAAGAAATCTTTTAATCAGGGGTTCCTCTGCCAGTCTAGTTTCTAAGTAAACTGAAAGAGCCAACACTTGTACCCTTAACGTACTACATGCCAGGTCCATATCCGCCCGTTTCATAAGAACTCCAACACCGCCACCACAACCGGCTTACTCCAGGAAGACCTTCCGAATCTTGTTGTAGATTGCGGCGGTCGTTGGTTTCCTACTGGAAAGCAGGGTGGCTAACTCTCTCTGAAAGCCCCTTGGTCAGTAGGATCTCCCTCTCAGATACCAAGCCGCCAGCTTAAGGGTATCCGGATGAGGGTGCCGTACCGGGCCCTGAGACAGTAGGTCCGGAATTATCAGCAGAACCCACGGGGGATCTACACTGAGGTTGCGAAGTGTCGCAAACCACGGTCTCTTTGGCCACCAAGGTGCAATGAGTATTAGGGTCAGCCGCTCCTGTGCTACCTTCGAAAGGACTCTGGGTAGCAGCCTTACCGGGGGGAAAAGCGTACTCAAGCGCAAAAACCCAGGGATGGGAAAATGCATCCACTCCCAGGGCTCCGTCCCCTGGACATAGGGAAAAGAACCGTACCACTTTTCTGTTCTCCCTGGTGGCAAACAGGTCTACCTCTGGGGTCCCCCACCTCCTCCTCAGCATCTGGAATGTTTTCTCGTTCAATGCCCATTCCGACTGGAGAATGCGTCTCCTGCTGAGGAAGTCGGCTAAGGAGTTATGAGACCCTTTTAGATGAAGCGCTGTGAGCGATAGAAGTCTGACCTCCGCCCAGGCCAGAATTTCTTGTGTCAGGGCCATCAGAGACCACGACCTCGTGCCCCCCTGCCTGTTCATATAGGCGACCGACGTGGCGGTCTCCGACCAGACTGCCACATGAGAACCTCCGATTCCTGCCTCGAATTTGCTCAAGGCCCGGCCTATCGCCTTTAGTTCCCTCATGTTGGAAGATTTCCGACGCCAGTCGGGACTCCAACTGCCCTGGGCTAGGTGTTCCTCCCAATGGGCACCCCAGCCCCAAGCACTGGCGTCCGTGGCAATAGTAACCTCTTGCAGCACTACCCACAGTCTGCCTCTCCAACCACCAGCTGAGAGACTCCTTTACTTGACCTGGGATCTGGACACACTCATCCAACCTTTCTTGTTCGCCACCCCAATGCAGCAAAAGAAAAAAGTCTGAAGTGTTCTTGAGTGGAACTGGGCCCAAAAGACTGCAGGGGTCATAAGGCCAAGAAGCCTCATTATGGCCCTGAAAGATACCCCCTGGGACAGATACAGGGACAGTGTTAACTCTGCCATTTTTACCCGTTTGTCCTCCGGGAGGAACAACCGTGAAACCAAGGAATCTATCCGGTATCCCAGGAAAATAATCTCCTGCGTCAGCTGAAGCTGGGATTTCTCCCCATTGATCAGCCAGCCCAGACCCTGTAAGTGTGCAACGGCCAGGTTCAGGTTCCCCCGAAGGGTCTCCCGAGGGTGGCTGAAGAACAACAGGTCGTCCAGGTAAGGCATAACCTCCATCCCCTGAAGTCTCACGGGAGCCAGGGCCTCTGCCAGCACTTTCGTAAAAAGCCTTGGCGCCAACGAAATACCGAAAGGGAGTGCCAAATACTGATAGTGAGCCGTCCCTTGAGGTCCTTCTATTGCAAATCTGAGGAGCCACTGTGACTGCTCCCTGATCGGGATATGGGAGGTAGGCATCCTTTAAGTCTATTTTCGCTAGAAACACTGACGGGGACAACAGGCTCCTTACCGTGTAGAAAGATTCCATGCAGAACCTCTTGTACCGAACTACTTTGTTCAAGGGTTTCAAATTCAGGATTAGCCTGGCTTTGCCCGAGGGCTTCCTCCTTACAAAAAGATGGGAGTAGCACCCGGAACCCTGTTCCCCCTTCGGTACCGAGCAGATCACTTTCTGGTCCAGAAGGTTCTGCAAGGCTAGGATCATCGTTCAGGCCTTTTCTGGATTCTTTGAAAGGTATGTTATGAGAAATCTGGTAGGGGCTGATCTCAATAACTCTATCCTGTAACCCCACTGTATAAGGTTTAAGACAAAGCCATTGGTCGTGACCTTCTGCCACTGAGGGAGGAATAGTTTTAGCCTTCCCCCCAAAGCCGGGTAGTCATTGGGGCTTTGCTTGGGCCTGGGCGGGGGGAAATCGAAACCCAGCTTTGTCTTTCCCCTTCTTAAAGGCCCACTTTTTAACCTGGTCCTGCTTTTTGCCCCGTCTATTTGTTCGGGCACGCTGCCCCCGAAAGGGCTTCCAGGGTTGCTTACTGGCCAGCGGAAACACTTTCTTTTTGTCCGAAGATCTGTCTAGGACTGCCTCCAGCACTGGACCAAAAAGCAGGTCACCATTGAAAGGCAGACCACATAACCTGTTCTTGGATGCAAACTCCCCAGACCAAGTCTTGAGCCACAGAGCCCTACGCGAAGAGTTGATCAGTGCTGACGCACGCGCTGAAAACATAATGGCTTCCACCGAGGCGTCCGCTACGTACGTGACCGCCTTGGAGAGCCCTTAAGACTCTGACACCAGTTGTGCACTGGCCCCAGACTCCCAACAGTGAGTGGAGCTGGGCCAGCCAGACATCCAGTGTCTTGGCTATGCAGGTGGTGGCCAGGGCTGGCTTGAACCCTGCCACCGCTGCCTCCCAGGCTTTACGGAGCAGCGCGTCAGCTTTCTTGTCCATGGGTTCCTTTAGGGCCCCCATGTCTTCGAAAGATCAATCAGTTTTCTTGGACACTTTGGAAAGTGAAGCATCTAGTTTGGGGCACTTTTCCCAGATCCCACAGTTCTCTTCGCTAAAGGGAAATCTCCTTTTTAGCCGAGGGGGAAAATGAAGCTTCTTCTCCGGATCAGCCCATTCTGCTAGGATAAGGTCTTTTAAAGGACTGATGGACCGGGAAAGTCCTGCCTTTTTTTAGACTGCAACCCCTTGTAAAGCCTGTCATGTACTGACAGTTCAGCTTGCTCTTCCTTGATTCCCAGGGTTTCCCAGACCGCCTTGAGTAACTCGTTGGTGTCTGACGCCGAAAAAAGGTATCTGGAAGCCCTAAGCTCCCCCTCTTCCGTAGATTCGTCCTCTCCCGAATCGGAGGAAGAATCTCCGGATTTCACCGTCTCCCGACTGGTACAGCTCTCTGACCTGCGGGACTGAACCCCTGAAGGCCCCGGCAGGGCCAGATCTGCGCATGGGGGGGCCAGGTTGAACCTGAATGACCGAGAGCAGGGAATGGAAAGTAGACACCAATTCCTCCCTCATGCTGTCAAGTAAGCCCCTAAAATTCCCCGCCGATTCTTCTGCCACAAGCTTTTGTAAGCATGGCTGGCATAGCGGCTTTTTGTACTTGGGACGAGAGCCCCTTCAGGGTTTCTGGCCTGAAACAACAAAACACGTGTCATTAGTGTTGGCCCCCCTCCCCAAAAGCCACTATGCCCCGGCATGTACCTTTGCCAAAAGGGGCCCCACCACCAAAGGTACAAGGCAGTAAAAAGTGCTCAACACTTGCCTACCTTAGAGCTGGCTGCAGAGGGTTCTCCCAGATCAGTGGGTGCAGCAATCGTTGCGGAGTCTGCCGGCATAGTCGCTGACCGATGTGAATATCCACGCTCTCCGCCCCAGCTCTGCTTGCTCCCCCCTTGCTGGTGTCTCAAGGTTGTTCGGCAGGCAGCTGCTCCTCTCTCCCCTGGTCAGCGGTGTGGCCTAATCGAGAGGAGCTCTTTTATGGCCGGACCGGAAGTGCACACGACGTCACTTCCCCCTCTCCAGTAACTTCTCCCCAGTGCCTCCACGCGAGCAACGCCACGCCCCCGGCGTCTGACGTCACTGTCGTGCGCCGCCATGCCCGGAAGACGCCCCGGCTGGACGACCCGTGTTCCGGACACTTCTGAACAAAAAATTAAAGATCGGCTACTAACCCTGGCCGCAGTAAGTACTCTGGTTTCTTAGGGGTTCGAGGCACACTGCAGGGATCTGCAGGGAGGAAGAAAAGGAGGGTCCCCACGTTTAGACCGGGAGGGCCAGCATCAGAGTCCCCTCTCTGATACCAATGGCCGTCGAGGGCAGCGTTAGCCTGCTTGCTGGGGAAAAGCTCAGCTGGAGCCGTCACAAGCTGAGGATGGTTACCATCTTAAAAAAGGGGAACCTCAGGGCCTTCACCAAAACGGGTAGGACAGGATGGGGACTGCCCTAGGGATCTTGCCCAGGCATCCCCAAGCCGCTGGCTCTGTTAAGGAGATGCCCAAGCAGTAAGCCTCTGCCACGTGCACGTAGGCCTATACAGAAAAATAACAAACATTTCCCATGCTCCTGTTTAGGCAGAGGAAACACAAATAACTGAGGCATACTGAGGGAAGCGCCCTTTTATTTGGTGTATGTGAGGTGTTTCCTGTTTCAGGTGGGAGGAGACTATCTCTCAGATGCTGTCCTGGAAGATTGCTTGGGAAAAAGAAGTTGCTAAGAATAGGTTAGTTTTTCAAAGCAGATCAATGCAATCTTTCCAACAGATAAAATATTTAAAATGCTGCTTCCTTTCAATAACACAACATGGAAATAATCTGTACACCAGAATGCCTACAGAAATCTAATTCAACGGTAAATCACAAGTGTGTAGCAAATGACAGTACTGTGCAAAAAGCTGGAGGTAAGAAGCCTTTCAATAATAGTATTTTTTTTTTAAAAGTTATCAATTACCATTTTCCTGCACCAGATGCAAGTCCTGTGCCAAGTCTGTGCTCCGCGGTAAACGGACCCCCAGCTGCTATAGTCACCCGATAGCTTTTAGCAGCCCTGCAGCATGCCACCCACTGCTATGTATCCCAGCTCCGCTGCCTCTCTGCAGCAAGACAATGCAAGGCCCCAGGGGTAGTTCCGCCCCTGGACAGGGAGCCGCAGCAGAGGGATGAAAAAGCCACATGCGGCTCCGGAGCCGCAGGTTGCTGACCCCCTGACCTAACCCAATGTTGGGCACTTGTTTTCTTTCTTTTCCTTAGATTCTTCCCTCTTCCTCTTGGTCCATCGGTGGTCTGGAATCCAGAGCTTCGGTCACTTATCAGCAGGTTCCTCGTGAGTTATTCTATACATAGGGCTAACACCCGGGGTTGCCTTTTATCCATGTTTGTTAACCATGACCACTAGTTTTAATTTATGATCACATAACGTCCAGGGGCTGAATTCGCCACACAAACAAAACAAGGCATTTTCTTACTACTCCTCCAGCCATGGTGATATAGTCTGCCTACACGAGACTAGGTTTTCAACCTCTTCCGGTCCTAAATATTTGCATAAACAGTTCCCTATATTCTATAGCGCCAATTTCTCCGGAAAAAAAAGGGGAGTGCTGATAACTCTCAGGGAGAACTTTACCTTTCGTGCGTGATAAGCAAATTACAGACCCTACTGGACGTTACGTGATCCTAATAGGGACGCTATATGATGTTGACATAACTATAGTTTTGTATTATTGCCCTAATACACACCAACTTCAATTTATTTCCCACCTGTTAACCCCTTCATGACTGAGCTAGTTTTTAGTTTCTGTTCCTAAATGACTGACACACTTTTTACATTTTTGCTGTGTGATTCTTCCACAGCAGCAAGTTTTGATTATTATTATTATTAGAATTTTTTAATAATTATAGTATAAAAATGTATATATATAAAAGTTTTATTTTCCTAATTTTTTGTACACTTTGTAAAAAAAATAAGTGTAAAAAAATTTTTTTTTGTCAGTTTATATCATGCAATCACTATGACTGCTTAATAAATTAACTTTTTTAAATTTTTAGTTATTATCAGGCTGCTCCAAGCTTAGGAACAGCTAATAACTATAGATACTGATCCTGACAGCATGTCAGAATCAGATCTCACTAAAGGTGTTTGATGGTTCCTAGACGATCAAAACTGATACATTTCACTCAATACATACATTTGTATCTAGTGGTTGAAATGTATCATTTAAAATAGGGCCAGGCTCTCCAGCTGTCAAAACGAATAGCAGAGAGGCGAGTCACTGCTACCTCTCTGCTATCTTCAGCTGTCGGCTACGGGATCGCTATTTAGCGAACCCGTATCTAAATGTAAAGGCTTCATTCTTTCATTAATGAAAGAAAGAAGCTTTTAATAAAGCTTAACTATTTCATTAATGAATGTCTCAATAGTGAGGCATTCATTAATGACTGGAACTGCTGAGAATCAGCAGTTACCAGTATTACAGAGGCTAATATAACTCGGCATGTACAGTGTACGTGGCCAGTCCTATAGCCACTTTGTGACGGGACGTACACTGTACGTCTCCCGTCACGAAGGGGTTAAAAGTAGTCGCCCACCATAGTAAAGGTATCCTCATTTTGGCCGGGGATACTAATTTGGTTCTCTATCCTGCTAATGACAAGACTAAATCTATCACCACTGAAAACCCTCCCCCCTACCATTAGAGAATTCAAACTTCCTCACAATGTTAAACGATCATTTTTTGGTGGATGTATGGAGGGAACTGAACCCAACCTCCAAAGATTATACATTTTTCTCCAACCCCCATCAATCGTTTTGCAGGATTGACCATGTGTTTGCACTACAGAGCACTATACCTGCTTTCCTCTCTGCTCGAATCAAACCCGTGCCTTGGTCGGATCATGCGGCTAATGCTGTACGATTCCGCTTGGAAGCGGCTAGACCGAAGCATTATCTATGGTGTGTGAATGATAGCATGCTAACCTCTGAGGACCTCCTACAGCAGATTGAGTCACATGCCCGACAATTCTTCTTCTTGAATGCTGGTTCTGAGAACTCCCCAGTAATTCTCTGGGAGGCCCATAATGCCACCATGAGAGGTCAGCTAATAGAGATTGCCACACACAGGAAGAAAGGAACAGGAAAGTCAGCGAAATGTATACTAGACTGGAGGAACTCACCACTTGTCTAAAAGATAAGCGATTGCGAACGCAATTAAATTCCGTTAAAACGAAATTGAATCTCCTCATAGATCAGCAATCCAAGAAACTCCTTAAACGGTCTAAACACAAATTCTACTCTAGGTCCAATAAACCAGGTTCCATGCTAGCTCGAAAACTAAATGCGCTCCCTCATAGGCATGCGCCTGAGAGTCCGTAGCGCCCAGGGACATATAACTGCAAACCCGGTCAAAATTCTTCATGTGTGTCAGGAAAATTTGATTAAAGTTTACTCTGCTTCTGGTTCCTTCAACAAACTTTAAAAGGAGAACTATGGGGTCAGTGTTTTTCCCCATAGTTCTCCTTAGGGTAACGGGAGGACACAAACTAGCGTCCTCCCGTTACCCTAAGCTCAGTATACCGCGAGCTACAGCTCGCGGTATACTGAGACGCCGCACCTGGAGCGGATCCCGACTCGGAAGACGGGATCCGCCCAGTTGCGTGAGTGACAGCTGGCTCTGCCTACATAGAGGCAGAGCCAGCTGTACCCGCCCCCTCCGCCAGTCAGCGCTGGCAGATCAGAGCGGGGAGAGGGGAATCCAGCCCCTCCCCCTGTCACGGCAGAGAGCCGTGACAGGATCGAGAGGTGAGGGAACCCGGTATGCGTTCCCTCACCTCCCGATCTACTGAGCCGACCTGTGACAGTCTCATTGTCACAGGTCGGCTTAGAACTATGAGGAGAGTGGAAATCACTCATCTCATAGTTCTCCTTTAAGGCGGATGCAATATTTAGGAACCTACCATTCCCTACAAACCCCCCAGAATCCCTTGACAAACTACATCTGGAAATAAGGAGGAGGAAGTATTATATACCATTAAATCTCTTAAAATATCTAAGGCTCCTGGTGCAGATGGGTTTTCAACACTATTACAAAAAGCTGGCGCCCATATTGGCACCTAGACTTACGGACATGTACAATCCCTTACGCAAAGGGGACTCTGTCCATCCCTCTTGCATACACATCAATGGTCCCTAAACCAGATAAAGACCCTTTAGACCCTGATAATTATAGGCCTATATCCCTCTTAAATGTGGACCTTAAAATACTTAAAGATTTTAGCTACCCCTTTTAATGAATTCCTGTCTGCACTGATTCATAGGGACCAAGTTGGTTTTATTCCATCGAAGCAAGCGGGAGATAACATTAGAAAAATTATCCACTTGATACATGTACTTAGGACTAGGAACATCCTGGGACTCTTACTGTCCCTAGACATTCAGTGGGCATTTTACTCCATCTCTTGGGATTACCTCCGATATATACTGCTCAAATGGGGTTTTGAGGGACCCTTTATATGCTGGCTCCAGACTCTTTACGATAACCCCAACCCCCAAGTTAAATATTTGGGGAATGTGTCTGGGACTTTCCCTATCGGTAGAGGCACGCAACAGGGGTGTCCTTTATCCCCAGTCCTCTTTGACCTTGCCATTGAACCCTTGACCTATATGATTCGCTCAAATCCTAATGTGAAGGGAATTGAGGTTGCAGGGGCGGAATACAAAACCAGCTTGTTTGCAGATAAAGTCATGCTCACCATTACCCAACCTCATACTTCTGTCCCCAATCCGTTGCACATCTTGGACCTCTTTTCTGATATCTCTGGCCTGGTGGTTAACTGGAAAAAAACCAGCGGCCATGAATATAACTTTAACCCAATCTAACTATGACCATCTCCGTGGGAATTTTGCATTCACTTGGGAACAGAAGTTCTTGAGGTACCCAAGTGTTAATATCTCCCCCTCGTATGCTACTGTATATGTAACTAACTATATATCCTTGATTAGACACCTTAAAACTTTGATGGACACCTGGGTATACCATAAACTATCTTGGTTTGGAGGGGTTGCTGCGGTCAAAATGACCATACTCCCTAAGATATTGTACTATTTTTGGGTGTTACCAATAGCAGTCCCATCCTTCGCCTTACGAGCATTTCAAAAGGAGCATTTTGTGAACTCCAAAAAAAAAAAAAGGAGGAGGTTAAAAAAAAAAAAAAAGAGAAGCGAGAGAAAGTAATGACAATGCAAACAGAGGGAGCTGAGCACTCAAATAGACAACTTAACACAACACAATGTAACTAAAGTCCCTACATTTAAAAAAACAAAAACAAATGACTGATGCAACAAAAATCTGGTGATATATATATATATAGGATGTCCCGATACCGATGCTAGTACCGGTATCTGGGCTGATACAGGGCATTTTCAGGAGTACCTGTACTCCTGAAAATGCCCCGATGCCTAGATCAGATACCGGCCGTTTAAATGTTTTTAACTAGCTTCGGCCATTGACCCCCATAGCCCCTCCCCCGGAATACCTCTCCACCAAACGAGGCTCCCTCTCCGCTCTGACCTCTCCGGAAGTGTGACAGCATGGCGGGGGTAAGTGTTGCGTGGACAGTCTCTTCTCTTCTCCCTGCTGGTGCTGGCTGCAGAGCTCGGTGTCCCTTTCACAGAAGTCTCTGTAGCTAGCACGAGAAGGCAGAAGAGACTGCAGCTGTGATCCCCCGC
>NW_017310018.1:0-428 GCF_000935625.1 Nanorana parkeri
CACAATTGCAGCAGCCAACCAGCAGTCAGCAAGATGCTCCTCAGGACATCACAATTGCAGCAGCTAATCAGCAGCGAGCAACATGCTCCTTATGACATCACAAGTGCAGCAGCCAGCTTGACCAAACTAGGAAGCTGATTGGTTGACAGCTACTGCACTGTTCTCCTTGGTTTTTTTTCCCTGATGATAAGATTACGGTGTAATGATACCAATCTATATACACTGATCTCTATATACACTGATCTCTATATACACTGATCTCTATATACACTGATCTCTATATACACACTGATCTCTATATACACACTGATCTCGATATAATTGGAGACAACTTAATATGATTAGCAGATATGCACATTCAAACTGAGTGAACTGCACTAAGGACACTGTAAGGGGTCAGACAATGACAGTGTGAGGGGTCAGACAAT
>NW_017310018.1:1673-6672 GCF_000935625.1 Nanorana parkeri
CGTGGAATCACGAGGCGGCCCAACGAAGTACTGATGGGGGGTGGGGGGGTCATAATAATCTGGCCGCTCAGTGTATAACATAACAGTTGCAGGACACGGGATTGGGAGGTTGAACTTTGGTTCACGTGTGAAAGATTATTTATACAAAAACATCTTCTTTACACTTTTTCTGCCTTCTGTGTCTCGGGGAGATTTCTCTTCACTATCAGCTCTAGGCCATTCCGATATGTTATTGCTGCGAGATAACATTGTGTTTTATTTTCTCTACATTTAGGTGAATTTCCGTGGAACGCTCTGAATCATGAGAATGATATTTCTGCACACGGCCGCCATCTTGTGGATCCTCTGCGGTGTCTCTGCTCAGTGTAAGAAGCGCTGGTCCTGTCTGCTCAGAACTTCCATTGTAACAGGCTGACACTATCATTGTCATCATTTCATAACCCTGTATAAGCCACATATAGATTATGATATGGAGACACGTGGCAAGATGGGGTCTGTAACCTCAATTGTATCTATTCAGGGCCGAATTATCCACAAGGCCAACCAAGGCCCGGTCTGGGGGCAGCAGGGGTGTAGAATTCCAATCTCGCAATGCACAGGACATGCAGTTCCGGGAGACGGGCGAGTAGTTATTTTCTACATTCAGCCCGGCTTTGGGCAAGCAGAGCTAAATGTACAGCGGGGAAGCCGCCGCCTGTTATGTACAAGTGATCCCGACGATTTCGCTGAGATCACTTCTATGCAGCCTGCAGGTCTGCCATTCTAGCGCATTGAGGAGCCTGGCCTTGGGGCAGCTGAGAGAGTAAATCTGGCCCTGTATCTATTACCAGTCTTGGTAGCATTGCTCTTGTACCTTGGACTTGATAATGACCACTGCAGAGACCGGGAACATCCCACAAGAGCTGCGGTTTTAGAGTTGCTCTGACCCAGTCGTCACAATTTCGTCCCTCAAATCCCCACACTTGTCCATTTTTTCTCAATTCCAGGTGTCATTGTAATATATCCCCCCCACCCCCACTTCCAGGTGTCATTGTAATATATCCACTAAGGACAATGACAGAGTTTTGGATACACGTCTTCTGCTGAGCATGTGTAAGCCGCACTACCGCGCCAAGGCACCTCTTATAGTGCGGTCTTAACTCTAAACTATGAGAGTCTCCATCTTGGAGCACATGGGGGCAGAAGATATCAAATTGGGTGCAGGTTTGTCAGGAGGACGCCCAACTTCCTTAAAGGCAGCAGAAGACGTGTATCCAAACCTCTGTCATTGTCCTTAGTGGTGAGACAAGTTGTTTTACATGCTGGTTTGTGAGTGTGCCATGATGCCTTTAGCCAGTAGTTATGATAGTTGCCCTTTAATCTCTCTCTCTATCTTTGTGCACAACGTAATAGTTTTATCTCCCTTTCTTTCACAGATGTGAATGTCGCCCTCCAGGGTCGGGCGACCCAGTCCTCAGTTTACCAGGATTATACGCAGGGCTTTCTGACCGCAGCCATAAATGCCATAGATGGGAACCCAGACTCCAACTTTTTCCACGGCTCCTGCTCACATACACACAATGACCCGTCCCCCTGGTGGAGGGTGGACCTGCTGAAACCCTACAAAATCACCTACATCACCATCACCAACAGGGGAGACTGCTGCGGTGAGAGACTGAACGGAGCCGAAATTCTCGTAGGAAACTCTCTGACCAACAACGGAAACAATAATGCCAGGTAAGGAGGATTCTGACATCTTTTTTTTTTTTTCTCCTCCTTGCCCCTCATCGTCAACTCTCACTCCTGCACACGCCATATGGACCAGAGCAAATTTTCTCTGCATTAGGGTAAAAACCGCCCAGCACCTTTTTTTCTACCCCAGTATACCCCCCCACACTTACCTGTCAGCTACGCTCGTACCCGCCGTGTGTGTGTCTATAGACACACAGAGCCAGTGCGGAAAAGAGTGGGCACGAGCGCACAATGGGTGCCTCCACTAGAACGATGGTGGCACCTGTGCAGGGGGTGGGAGGAAAAGCACTGCGGGGAGCCACTAGAAAACGAGGAAAGATAAACTTTTAATGATAAAAAGCAACAGCCTCCGGCAAAGGTGGATCTCCTTAAAAGGAGAACTATGGGGCGGGTGCTTTTCGCTCACCTCATAGTTCTAGCCGACCTGTGACAATGAGACTGTCACAGGTCAGCTCAGTAGATCGGGAAGTGAGCGAACACATACCGGCGTTCGCTCACCTCTCGATCCTGTCACCGCTCTCTGCCGTGACAGGGGACGGGCTGGATTCCCCCCTCCCCGCTCCGATCCTCCAGCGCTGACTGGCGGAACAGATGGGGAGGAGGCGGGTACAGCTGGCTCTGCCTCTAGATAGGCAGAGCCAGCTGTCACTCACGCAGCTGGGCGAATCCCGGCACAATTGTCGGGATCCGCTCCGCCTGCGGCGTCTCCGTATACCGCGAGCTGTAGCTCCCTATATACTGAGCCTAGGGTGACGGGAGGACGCTAGTTTGTGTCCCCCCGTTACCCTAAGGAGAACTATGGGGAAAAGCCCTGACCCTATAGTTCTCCTTTAAAGGAGAAATGTAAAAAAAAAAAAAATAGGCTTTAATATCACTTTAAGATAACAAAGTAAAACATTTATAATTTTTTTAACCACATCTATATACAATTTAGGTTTTCTTTTGGCGATGATGTCTTGTAAAAATGATGTTATTTTTATGCAATCTATAGCAATATCCTATATCAAAAAATAAACAAAAAAAGTAAACAAAAAAAACAAAAAAAATGTTTAGAAAAAAATGTAAAAGCAGAATAAAATAAATAAATAGATAAATAAAATCAGCAGGAAAATAATAGTCCAGGGGAGAAGAGGAAGAAGGTGTTAATTAGGTCTAAGTAGGGGAAACTAGGGGCTAATAATGGGTTAAAAATTAATTATTATTTTTCTTCGTTTGCTTTAAGTGATTTCAACCCCCTCTTACGATCCCTCCACTGGCTTCCATCCCCCACCCCCCTCTGCCGATCCTTACACTGGCTTCCACTCGCCCAAAGGATAAAATTCAAAATCACTTACAAAGCTGTGCACAACTCCGCCCCCCGGCTATATCTCCAACCTTGTCTCAAAATATCACCCTAACCGTCCCCTCCGCTCTTCACAAGACCTCCTGTTCTGTAGCTTCATTGTCAACTCCTCCCATGCTCGCCTCCAGGACTTTTATACAGTCTCTCCCATTCTCTGGAACTCTTTACCCCAACCTGTCCGTCTGTCTCCCACTCTGACTGCCTTTAGGCGATCTCTTAAGACTCATCTCTTCTGGGAAGCCCATCCCACCTCAACCTAACCACTGAACTATCACGTTCTCAAACAATTCATCCCCACACAGCTCCCTTCTCATGTATCACTGGCTCCTCCCTTTTAGATTGTAAGCCCTCAGGAGCAGGGCCCTCCTTACCATCTTGTCTTGTATTGTATTGTGACTGTAATGTCTTCCGCAAACTGTTGGCGCTCTATAAATCCTATATAATAATAGTAATAATAATAATTTAATGGGCCGATTGCAGCTCATCCCTTGGAATGGAACAGTGCAAATGTTACCTTGTATCTCTGAGTTCCATATGTGAACAAGGTTTATCAGCACTGTCTTATGGTCCACTTTGCATTGGGGGAGAGACAGCCCTGTGTATTTCGATGGCAAGTATTTGGGGCGTGCCTGTCCTTGTCCTGTCCTTCTCCCTCCATACACACACACATATATCCTTCTACTTCTCCGGCAGAAGCAGCAGGGGGCAGTACCTATGCTGCATTGAGCCGTGCCCATATAATGATGCGTGAGCACAGCTTAGTGCATTAATACTCTCAGGCCAGGAGTGATGACGCCTCCCCAGGGGGTGTGTCCATGACAGCCAGGTCTCAGAGGAATTGGAATGAATGACACTGGCTGTCATTTAACATCCCTGGCTGTCTGATTATTTCCTTTTTAAAAAATAAAAATATTCCCGCCGGTTCCGCCCCCTTGCGTCGCGGACGCTCGCAAGGGACAGAACCCGGAAGACAGATGCAGGCATCGGCCGGAGGACACAGCGCGGCTCGAGGGGCAAGGTAAGTAACTCTAAACTGTAATCCTAAGTGTGGCTTGGGGTTACCGCTTATGGTACTGAAAATTAACCCCAGGCCACACTCAAGATTACCGCCGGGAAGGTTAACCTGAAAAACTGAGGACATCTAGTGGCTAGAGCAAGTACTGCCAAATTGTATGTGAGCGCTGCAGCAAAACCTGCTTTTTTTATTTTATCTTTTATTATGCAATTCTGTTTTTAATACTATGTTGCTGATTTTTAAAATACATTTATTATTGATATTACTGTAACAATCATCACTTTATAAGTAGTAATAATTTCCCTTCGCAGGTGTGGGGTGGTCACCTCGATCCCTAACGGAGGAACACAGCACTTCCCATGCCATGGCCTGGTTGGCCAATACGTCAATGTAGTTTTACCTGGAAAGTCACAATTCCTTCATTTATGTGAAGTTCAAGTCTGGACACCACAAAAGCAGTGATGCCTAAAAAAGGTCCAATGAAAAAAGAGCCTCACAGAAATCCTCATTAAACAACATTGTTCAGCATTGTGTGTATTGTCGCTGTGTTACCTATTGTCCATGTGTTACCTAAATTTGCTGCGTTCCGGTATACAGAGAGAGCGTGTTATGTGTGTTGTATTTGGGGGTGTATTTTAAGACTGGAAGTTAATGGTGCATCAAAAATGTATATGGAGCTGACCTGAATGATCAACATAGTGGGGAACTATTATACCAGAACCCAACCCCATTGTTCTCATTATAGATGACCAAATTGATGAATTACAATCAAATACGGGGATAATGGATGGTTGTACAAAATGGAATTAGGGAGATATGGAGGAGGAAGGGAGACTTTAGATCTGGGGGGGGGGACTTCTGGGAGGAGGAAGGGATACTGTGCACCTGGGGCGACTTCTGGGAGCGGGTAG
>NW_017310018.1:9574-12721 GCF_000935625.1 Nanorana parkeri
GGCTCTGCCTCTAGATAGGCAGAGCCAGCTGTCACTCACGCAGCTGGGCGAATCCCGGCACAATTGTCGGGATCCGCTCCGCCTGCGGCGTCTCCGTATACCGCGAGCTGTAGCTCCCTATATACTGAGCCTAGGGTGACGGGAGGACGCTAGTTTGTGTCCCCCCGTTACCCTAAGGAGAACTATGGGGAAAAGCCCTGACCCTATAGTTCTCCTTTAAAGGAGAAATGTAAAAAAAAAAAAAATAGGCTTTAATATCACTTTAAGATAACAAAGTAAAACATTTATAATTTTTTTAACCACATCTATATACAATTTAGGTTTTCTTTTGGCGATGATGTCTTGTAAAAATGATGTTATTTTTATGCAATCTATAGCAATATCCTATATCAAAAAATAAACAAAAAAAGTAAACAAAAAAAACAAAAAAAATGTTTAGAAAAAAATGTAAAAGCAGAATAAAATAAATAAATAGATAAATAAAATCAGCAGGAAAATAATAGTCCAGGGGAGAAGAGGAAGAAGGTGTTAATTAGGTCTAAGTAGGGGAAACTAGGGGCTAATAATGGGTTAAAAATTAATTATTATTTTTCTTCGTTTGCTTTAAGTGATTTCAACCCCCTCTTACGATCCCTCCACTGGCTTCCATCCCCCACCCCCCTCTGCCGATCCTTACACTGGCTTCCACTCGCCCAAAGGATAAAATTCAAAATCACTTACAAAGCTGTGCACAACTCCGCCCCCCGGCTATATCTCCAACCTTGTCTCAAAATATCACCCTAACCGTCCCCTCCGCTCTTCACAAGACCTCCTGTTCTGTAGCTTCATTGTCAACTCCTCCCATGCTCGCCTCCAGGACTTTTATACAGTCTCTCCCATTCTCTGGAACTCTTTACCCCAACCTGTCCGTCTGTCTCCCACTCTGACTGCCTTTAGGCGATCTCTTAAGACTCATCTCTTCTGGGAAGCCCATCCCACCTCAACCTAACCACTGAACTATCACGTTCTCAAACAATTCATCCCCACACAGCTCCCTTCTCATGTATCACTGGCTCCTCCCTTTTAGATTGTAAGCCCTCAGGAGCAGGGCCCTCCTTACCATCTTGTCTTGTATTGTATTGTGACTGTAATGTCTTCCGCAAACTGTTGGCGCTCTATAAATCCTATATAATAATAGTAATAATAATAATTTAATGGGCCGATTGCAGCTCATCCCTTGGAATGGAACAGTGCAAATGTTACCTTGTATCTCTGAGTTCCATATGTGAACAAGGTTTATCAGCACTGTCTTATGGTCCACTTTGCATTGGGGGAGAGACAGCCCTGTGTATTTCGATGGCAAGTATTTGGGGCGTGCCTGTCCTTGTCCTGTCCTTCTCCCTCCATACACACACACATATATCCTTCTACTTCTCCGGCAGAAGCAGCAGGGGGCAGTACCTATGCTGCATTGAGCCGTGCCCATATAATGATGCGTGAGCACAGCTTAGTGCATTAATACTCTCAGGCCAGGAGTGATGACGCCTCCCCAGGGGGTGTGTCCATGACAGCCAGGTCTCAGAGGAATTGGAATGAATGACACTGGCTGTCATTTAACATCCCTGGCTGTCTGATTATTTCCTTTTTAAAAAATAAAAATATTCCCGCCGGTTCCGCCCCCTTGCGTCGCGGACGCTCGCAAGGGACAGAACCCGGAAGACAGATGCAGGCATCGGCCGGAGGACACAGCGCGGCTCGAGGGGCAAGGTAAGTAACTCTAAACTGTAATCCTAAGTGTGGCTTGGGGTTACCGCTTATGGTACTGAAAATTAACCCCAGGCCACACTCAAGATTACCGCCGGGAAGGTTAACCTGAAAAACTGAGGACATCTAGTGGCTAGAGCAAGTACTGCCAAATTGTATGTGAGCGCTGCAGCAAAACCTGCTTTTTTTATTTTATCTTTTATTATGCAATTCTGTTTTTAATACTATGTTGCTGATTTTTAAAATACATTTATTATTGATATTACTGTAACAATCATCACTTTATAAGTAGTAATAATTTCCCTTCGCAGGTGTGGGGTGGTCACCTCGATCCCTAACGGAGGAACACAGCACTTCCCATGCCATGGCCTGGTTGGCCAATACGTCAATGTAGTTTTACCTGGAAAGTCACAATTCCTTCATTTATGTGAAGTTCAAGTCTGGACACCACAAAAGCAGTGATGCCTAAAAAAGGTCCAATGAAAAAAGAGCCTCACAGAAATCCTCATTAAACAACATTGTTCAGCATTGTGTGTATTGTCGCTGTGTTACCTATTGTCCATGTGTTACCTAAATTTGCTGCGTTCCGGTATACAGAGAGAGCGTGTTATGTGTGTTGTATTTGGGGGTGTATTTTAAGACTGGAAGTTAATGGTGCATCAAAAATGTATATGGAGCTGACCTGAATGATCAACATAGTGGGGAACTATTATACCAGAACCCAACCCCATTGTTCTCATTATAGATGACCAAATTGATGAATTACAATCAAATACGGGGATAATGGATGGTTGTACAAAATGGAATTAGGGAGATATGGAGGAGGAAGGGAGACTTTAGATCTGGGGGGGGGGACTTCTGGGAGGAGGAAGGGATACTGTGCACCTGGGGCGACTTCTGGGAGCGGGTAGAGGGGAGACTGTTGAACTGGGGGGACTTCTGTGAGGAAAAAGAGGGGAGACTGTTGATCTGGGGGGACTTCTAGGAGGAGGAGGGGAGACTGTGGATCTGGGGGAATTTCTGGGAAGGGGAGACCTAGGGGGAGAAAGAGGGGGGACTGTGGACCTGGGTGGACTTATGGGAGGAGGAGGGGAGAGTGTAAAGCTGGGGGGCCTTCTCGGAGGAGAAGGGGAGACGGTTGATCTGGGGGGACTTCTGGGAGGAGGAGGGGAGCCTGTTGATCTGGGAGGAGGAAGGGATACTGTGCACCTGGTGGGACTTCTGGGAGGAGGAAGAGGGTAGACTGTTGATCTGTGGGGACTTCTAGGAGGAGGAGGGGAGACTGTGGCCTGGGGGGACTTCTGTGAGGAGAAGGGAAGTCTGTGTATGTAAGGGGAGTTCCGGGAAGGGGAAAGCTGGGAGGAGGAGGGGAGAGTGTAAAGCTGGGGGGCCTTCTCGGAGGAG
>NW_017310018.1:12756-19762 GCF_000935625.1 Nanorana parkeri
AGAAGGGGAGACTGTGGATCTGGGGGAAGTTCTGGGAAGGGGAGACCTGGGAGGAGAAAGAGGGGAGACTGTGGATCTGGGGGGACTTATGGGAGGAGGAGGAGAGACTGTAAAGCTGGGGGGCCTTCTCAGGGGTGAAGAGGAGATGGTTGATCTGGGTGGACTTCTGTTAGGAGGAGTGGCTCTGGGGGGACTTCTGGGAGGAGGAAAAGGGAGGAAAAAAAAAAGAAAGAAAGAAAGAAAAGGAATTGGGGAGATGAACATTCCAGAACATTCCAGATAAAGGTCTCAGATATGCTCCAGGTGGAAAATTAAACAAGGTTATCTTGTATACAGATTTGCATAAACATGTATGGAATTTGAATATGGAAATAATGATTATCACTAAAGAAAGACTCCACAATAGAGTAGTGTTTGGGGGGAGGGTAATACATACTGGATTAAGAAATAGATCAACCTTTAAACGTTTCAAAGCCTATCTTCAGCTTACAATTTAAAAAAACTATTCTTGCGTTGGGGGTATCCACACACTGCACGGGTTAACTGCTCATGACAATCCCTCTGTTAATAAACTCAATGACCACACAAATTGCGTGACATGGATTTAAATGGCCACAGCAACCCTTTATTAAACATACCAAAAATTGAATAGTTACCAAACATAATAACCAAAATATCATACATATAAATAATCTGAATGGCCGCTGGGTCCGGGAAAGGGGTCTTTGGGTGCCCATCAGCCAAAATAAGGCCTCTACTAAAACCACTCCCATGTCCCCAGCCGCACCCCCACCAGCTCCAGGACAGATACTGCTTTCCAAGATCCAAGGGGCCAGGCCCCTGACAACTACCGACACCAACAGGTGGAGGGAGCACCATACCAGCTGATGGCCCCCCATTTTGTAACCAACTCACATTTCTAGACCCCCAAAGACCCCTTAAGCCGCCAAGCTGCTATGACAACCATATGTAAAAGTCACACTGCCTCGTCAAGGCCCCTCTATATAGTGCGGTCCTAACTCTAACCTAGGAGAGTCTCCATCTTGGATAAAAAGATAAAATTGGGTGCAGGTTGGCCAGGAGGCAGCCCATCTTCCTTAAAGGCACAGGGACACACAAGGGAAGCCAGTATGTCTATGATGCAGTGTTGACAAGATAGAGTGATACCATGCTACTGTATTCTGTACCAAACTGCTGAAGATAGAGTGAATGAAGAAGACCTAGCCAACAATGCAAGAGTCACTTTTCCACTGGCCACCAATGTAAGGGGGTCACTTCTACACTGGCCACAGCAGGAAAGGGTGGAAACAAGGTGCTCAATGTCAATATTCAATCAGTGGAAAGAAGTCATTATCTGAACCTAATGGCACCCACAAATGAGGGGCACCTCTGAACTAGGGGGTCTCTAATATTTGAAAAATCCACATGTGAGAGAACCGATAAGAACACCAAAACCACATCTAAGGAGTCCAAAGTCTTTTACTGACAAGGAAACAACAGGCAACCAATTCATTTCAGGGGCAAAACTAAAAATCGCCATTCATGATGTTATTCCAATAAAAACTGGAACAACAACTATGAGAAGCATTGATAAAGTTACATAGTTAGTCAGGTTGAAAAAAGACCATCGAGTTCAACCTACAGAAATGTTCAATCTATAGAGATGGAGTGAAGAATACCTTGAACTTAGGCCATCTGGCTTTGAAGGGTCAACAATGGGGGCTTTGCTATGTGCCAACCCCCCTCACTATAAAATGGGGGATTTTTTTCTTTTCTTTAGGGAAGCTGCAATGTAATGTGACATAGAACGTTCCTGTTTTTTCTGCAGGAGGTGACGGTTATTTTCTACACTTTCTGATGACTCAAGACCTGACCAAAGCTGCTGCCTGTGATAAGACTTGTGTTCTTATAGGGATGGATCAGTCTTTTAATTGACATTTATAACATATAAAAGAGGTCAGCTCAATGTAAATAATGTTATTGATGGGTTCTGTGTGTTGTTTGTAATGATATATGTACATGGAGGTGGACATGTGTTCTCAATATATACGTAGGTTCTGTGTCTTGCTTTGCAGTCCTACAGAATGGATGCTCTTTTCGGCTCCTTCTCACGATATCAATCTATGAGTCAACTGCAGCAGGTGGAAGTTACAGGTTCAATGTGGCATGGTGAAATACAGGGCTATGTCGTGATCATGGTTGTTAAAGCCATGCACTCTCGGTGCGGCTGATATCTTATCTCTGCAACTGTGGCAAGCGTCATATTCAATATGGGTGGGTCAAATACACAGCCGGCCCTATGCTTAATCTCAGTATGTAACAAAAGCAGTCAAATTGACTCAAAATTTCCATTAAAAGTGACATTCTTCCTTCAGTTGCCTCTCACATGACCATTGTGGTTTTCTTTTGGATCCTATTTTCCTTCTTCCATTTCTGTTATTTTAGGGCAAATGTTACATAGTTACATAGTTACATAGTATTTGAGGTTGAATAAAGACATTAGTCCATCAAGTCCAACCTATTAGACTGTTCTCTGTGTCTATTGGCTGAGGCCAATGGGAATGTATACTTTGAACCTCTGGTCTCAGTGCTCAATAGATCTCTTATCACAATATTCACTCACCGGCCATTTTATTAGGTACACCTGTTCAATTGCTTGTTAAAGCAAATATCTAATCAGCCAACCACATGGCATCAACTCAATGCATTTCGGCATGTAGACGTGGTCAAGACAATCTGCTGAAGTTCAAACCGAGCATCAGAATGGGGAAGAAAGGGGATTTAAGTGACTTTGAACGTGGCATGGTTGTTGGCGCCAGACGGGCTGGTCTGAGTATTTCAGATAGTGCTGATCTACTGGAATTTTCCACACAACCATCTCCCGGGTTTGCAGAGAATGGTCTGAAAAAGAGAACATATCCAGTGAGCGGCAGTTGACGACAATGCCTTGTTGAGGTCAGAGGAGAATGGGCAGACTGGTTCGAGATGATAAAAAGACAACAGTAACTCAAATAACCCCTCGTTACATCCGAAGTATGCAGAAGACCACCCCTGAACGCACAACATGTCAAACCTTGAATCAGATGGGCTACAGTTGAAAGGACCGTCAATAAACCTCTCGATCCTTCTGAAGCCCATTTCACCCTTCAAAAAACACCAAACGCCTTACTGTTACATTCTCTATTGACTTATGCATTCTGTCAGTAAGGAGATTTCAAATTTTTTACCAAAATTTTGGGGAAATGAAAACTTTAAATTTTCATCCCGATAAATAATGTTCTCACAATGATGTAGTATTCGGGAGATTTTAAATGGGATGAGCTGAAAAGTCATGAGTCATGTAGTCATGAATGGTTTGTGAATGGGCTGTATGGAATCAGTTGCGTTGAATGTAAAGTGCAGATTAAAGTGACATTAAAGTAAAAAAAAAATTTCCCCCCATGTTAATGTTAGCACTTACTTTAAATGATGTCTCTTATTCCGATCTTCTTCTTCTTTTCCTGATGTTTTCATCTGCCCTCCAGCGGTGCGGTGGCTCTCCGATCCAGCGATGACTGCTCTGTCCCTCCGAGCCAGCGGTATCTGCATGCGGGTGCACGCGTCCATAGACTTACCTTGCGTCTCTGCTAGTGTCCTGGACCGAAATCCGAACTCCGCATGCGCCCGCCCCAAGATGCTTTGTGGCCGCACGAGCTGTTCCTGATTCTCGGCGCGGGAGCGAGGTAAGTTTAAAACTCTGTTTTAAGAAAAACAACTTTTTGCCTATATCTACTGCTTGCTATCAGTAGATATAGGCAAAAAAACCGGAGGGTTTAGAACCCCTTTAACACACCGGGGAAAAAAATCAGACTAAAAGATTTTCACATTTGCATCTCGACATATTAGTGTGAACAAGCCCCATAACAAACATGTGTTATGTCCATCTTTGACACTGTTGACAATGAATATGTATTAGACATGTGCACTGCCAAAAAATTTGTTTAGTTTCGTTTCGTTTTAAAATCGGATTTGTGTTATTTTGTTTTTCAGGATTCGGGTGTGAAAGTCAATTCGGATTCGGAATTCGGATTCGGACGAAATTCGGTAGCGTTAGTACGAACGTTCGTTTCGTTTTCTGTTCTTATTCGTTTCTTATTCGTTTCGTTCGTTCGTTTGCAGGAAAAGTGACATTTGAGGGGGAAAAAATATTTTTCTCCCTCTCTAATGTCACTTTGCTCCAACGAACGAAACGAATAAGAAACGAATAAGAACAGAAAACGAAACGAACGTTCGTACTAACGCTACCGAATTTCGGAAATGGAAATTCGGATTCGTTTGCATTCGTTATGTCTGTAATTCGGAATTCGGATACATCCGAATGTCCGAATTTCCGAAAATTCGTACGAATTTCGATTCGGAACGAAACGAATCGCACATGTCTAATAAGTATCTAGTAGTAGTTGGTCACAGTCAGCTGGACTTGTTCTGTAATATTAAAGACGTTTCGCCGGTCATCCGAGGAGCTTCTATAGAAGCTGAGGAAGATACTCGGGTGAGTTGCAAAATGTCTTCAACATTACAGAACGAATCCAGAAATCCAGAAGAATGTGACCAACTAATACTAGAAAAAGCAAAAAGTTTTCCCAGCACACTCACCAGCCAGCATGTAAAAAAACTTGTCTCACCGCTAAAGTTAAAAACAGAGGTTTGGATACACGTCTTCTGCAGAAAATGTGAAAGCCGCACAGCCGCGCCAAGGCCCCTCTAAATAATGCGGTCCTAACTCTAAACTATGAGAGTCTCCATCTTGGAGCACATGGGGCAAAAGATCAAATTGGGTGCAGGTTTGTCAGGAGGAAGCCTCCCTTAAACGCACAGAGACGCACAAAGGACCCCGCACATCACAACAGCAGCTGAGACCCCCCATGCGTTTCCTCCCACACTCCAAAGCCATGCTGGAAGGTTAATTGGCTCCTGTCTAAATTGGTCCTGCTTGTGGGGTAGGGACTTTAGACTGTAAGCTCCTCGAGGGCAGGGACTGATGTGATTGTGCTGCGTAAAATGTCGGCGCTATGTAAATACCTGTAATAAATAAATCTTGTGTTCTGAATGTGAAGGAACCGGCTGAGGATTCTGCACCCTCCATGGCCTCAGCTTACCTTATAATTTACAGCAGCATGGGATACTTTGCCCTATATAATATGTATTGTGGGCTATGTTATCAGGTATTGGGTTTCCTGTGCTGGAAGATAATGTAGCTACAGATACCTATTGTACAATAATTGCCTCTAACAGAAAAATAAACAAAAACGGTGGCTTTGTCTTATCAGGACCTGCAAATATATGACATTGTTCTATAATTTGACTAAAAAACAGAAGTTATCTACAATAATCTAAATTATCGACCAATCACAAAAAAATATTTAAAGCAGGAATCTTTTTTTCAGAAGAATGTTATAATGATTAAATTAAATGATTTGAGTTATTTTTTAATGCAATCTGTAATTTATTATTATTTTCATTATCATTATTATTATTGTTGTTATTATTATTATTATTATTATTATTGTTATTGTTAAAAAAAAATCCTCAAATATCAGCCGCACTTGACCAGGTATACGTATAAAAAAACAAACGTTACTGTGGTTGATCCAACATAAGTCCATATACACCTCCAATCGTTCCCCCAATGCCTTCTCCACTTACGCATTTCACCACCGGGGCTAAAAGAGAACTATGGGGTAAGTGTTTTTTTTTACGGGAGGACGTATACTAGCGTCCTCCCGTGACCCAAAGCTCAGTATATAGGGGAATCCCTGCGGGGAGCCGTGAGTGACAGTCACGGCTCTCTGCAGGGAGATGATCGAGAAGTGAGCGAGCGACGGTATGTGTTCTCTACATTCCCGATCTATTGAGCCGGGCTGTGACAGTTTCATTGTCACACGTCGGCTCCAACTATGAGGAGGAGTGATTTTCACCCCCTCATAGTTCTCCTTTAATCATAGCGGTGAAGTTCTGGCTTCGGTCAGTCTATTTCAAATAAGAGTCATTTATCTCTGATACACTTCAGCATTTATCACAGAGTTTTCTAGGCTCCAAAATGCAGCACGGAGGATTTTTCTTGCACCCCACCAGCGCTTATTGAAGTGAACAATCCCTTAGGCCTCATTCACACACAACGCAAGCAAAATTGTATATTGCGTATATACGCGTCTGTGCGCGTATATACGTGCGTATATGCGTGCACTATATGCAATCCCAGAATGCATCCCTCGCAATGGAATTTTTAATATGCTGTACGCGTATACGCGCATATAGACGCGTATATGCGTGTAAATACGCCGAAATACGCTGCCAGGACGCATCTCTGTTCAATTCTGTTTTTGCGCATATATACGCTACGCGAATATACGGCTCTATACGCGGCTGTGTGTATGGAGCCATTTATTTGCATAGGTTGCATATGGTACAATACGCACGTACGCGCGCATACGTGCGGCAGTGTGAATGAGGCCAAAATGTACCAATGGCTCTCATCAAATCCCTCTTCTACTTGTAAAACCATGCCTACAACTACTGATGCACCGATACTGATACTAGTATCGGTGCAGATACCGAGTATTTGAGCGAGTACTCGTACTCCGATAACAGGAACTTCTGGCCAATGGGAGATTTTCTCTGACCTGCAGTGCCATGAGGGAACCTGGAGCCGGCTTCCTGGTCAATCAGGAAGACAGGATGGAGGGTAATTGCTCGCCGTCCGGCTTCC
Organism: Nanorana parkeri; assembly: GCF_000935625.1. Lineage (NCBI taxonomy): Eukaryota > Metazoa > Chordata > Amphibia > Anura > Dicroglossidae > Nanorana > Nanorana parkeri. The sequence goes on from NW_017310018.1 coordinate 19,505, forward strand.
TGATAGCCTGTGAAGTCGGCTTCCATGCCAGCGAAAGTATCGGTATTCAGAATCGGTACTCAATACAGAAAAAATGGTATCTTGTCACAACCATGGACCCTGTTACCAGTTCACTACCATCTATGCTGAACCACTTCAGCTCTTCTGTCTATATACCCCTTATGGACCTGAGTAATTATTACATTTTCAATATGGGCCTGTATATTGTTGTGCCTCCCTCCCACGGAATCAGGGTCTGGTATGGAAACCACCCCGGGT
>NW_017310018.1:19932-23404 GCF_000935625.1 Nanorana parkeri
AAAAAAAAAACAACAGGGACTTTCCTGCCAAAAATTAAAGATATAATAACAGCTGTACCTGTAAAGAAGAGAGTACTTACTTACAGAACCTCTACCTGCTGTCCCCCTGTCAGCATGTTCCCTGTCAGCACAAGTGAATACAGCACGCTTGATTTTGCTGCTGTACAGGCGTTTACAAGAGGTTTATATCAAATAAAAAATAATGTAAAATATATATATATATTTACACTATATAACAAAAAGTATTGGGACGCCTTTACACGCACATGAACTTTAATGGCATCTCACTCAGCCTCATAGTTTGAGCCAACATGTGACAATGAAACTGTCACATGTCGGCTCAATAGATCGGGAAGTGAGAGAACACATACCGTCGCTCGCTCACTTCTCGATCATCTCGCTGCAGAGAGCCCTGACTGTCACTCTAGGCTCCCTGCAGGGATTTCCCCCTCCCCGCTCCAATCCTCCAGCGCTGACTGGCGAAAGGGACGGGGGAGGGTACAGCTGGCTCTGCCTCTAGATAGGCAGAGCCAGCTGTCAATCACGCAGCTGGGTGGATCTTGATAGTAGTGTCGGGATCCGTCCTGGCTGTGGCGGTCTCAGTATATAGGGAGCTGTAGCTCTCTATATACTGAGCTTTGGGTCACGTGAGGATGCTAATTTATGCCCTCCCGTGACCCTTAGGAGAACTATGGGGAAAAGCACTTATCCCATAGTTCTCCTTTAAGAGTTCCCTTTACTGGAACTAAGGGGCCGAGCCCAACCCCTGAAAAACAATCACCATAATCCCTATTCCCCCAAACTTTACACTTGGCACAATGCAGTCAGCCAAGTACTGTCCTCTTGGCAACCACCAAACCCAGACACCTCCATCGGATTGCCAGACAGAAAAGCCTGATTCGTCACTCCAGAGAACACATCTCCACTTCTCTAGAGTCTAGTGGCATTGTGCTTTACACCACTGCATCTGACGCTTTGCATTGCACTTGGTGATGTAAGGCTTGGATACAGCTGCTTGGCCATGGAAAAGGCCAAGCGAAGGCCACACGAAGTTTGGAGGTCTGTAGATACTGAGTCTGCAGACAGTTGGCCACTTCTGCACACTGTGTGCTTCAGAATACACTGACCCCGCTCTGTCATTTTATGTGGCCTACTGCTGTTCCCAGTCACTTCCACTTTCTTATAATACCACTAACAGTTGACCGTGTAATATTTAGTAGCAAGGAAATTTCACGGAACACCTGAATCCAATGATTTGGTGGGTTGTCCCAATACTTTTGGCAATATAGTGTACATGGCTAGCCCCTCTGGACCTAGTACCGCGCTGGACTCAGGGCATAGTAACGCGCTGGACTCAGGGCATAGTAACGCGCTGGACTACCAACGGCTTGAGAAGCGTCTGCATGCCGAGGTGCCTCATCCTATACACCGGGGGCCATGGAGGTGATTGGAACCCCTGAATCCAATGATTTGGAGGGGGGTCCCAATACTTTTGGCAATATAGTGTATGTGTATATACAGTATATTTATACATTATTAAAAAAAAAACACCTATGTTGTAGCATTACATGAGAAAAGTGTTTTACATCTTTAAACTTGAAATCTCTCATCTGATCTTATAATGTGATATAGGATGTTCTTGTTTTTTCTGCAGGAGGCGACGGTTATTTTCTACACTGTCTGATGACTCAAGACCTGACCAAAGCTGCTGCCTGTGATAAGACATGTGTTCTTATAGGGATGGATCAGTCTTTTAATTGATATTTAAAACATATAAAAGAGGTCAGCTCAATGTAAATAATGTTATTGATGGGTTTCTGTGCGTTGTTTGTAATGATATTGTAGGGGTATGGAGGACCAGAGCTACGAGACAAGGGGGAGGGGATGGAGGACCAGAGCTACGAGACAAGACAGTATTACACAATGGAGTGCTCTTTATGGCTCCTTCTCACAATGTAAATCTATGAGTTGGTCGACTCCCTAAAAACAATGCACACCATGTGCGGCTGATATCTTATCTCAGCAGGTGAAAGCGACAGGTACAGTGTGGCTTGGTCAAATACAGAGCTATGTCTAGCGGAGGGGCGTAACTAGAAATCACAGGGCCCCATAGCAAAATTTTGTATGGGGCCCCCGTGATTGCCAGTTAGACTCTCTATAGTGGGCTCTGCAGGGTCTCGGATGGGCTGCACACCTCTTACCTGTCAGCGCTGTCCGCCTCTGTGGTCACCGGGGCCCTGTCTCCTCTTCCGTCCCCGGGCCCCGCCTCCTCTTCCATCGACAGGCCCCACCTCCTCTTACATCACTGGCCCCACCTGCTCTTAGGTCGCTGGCCAGTGATGTAAGAGGAGGCGGGGTTGCTCTTAGGCGGGCCCCGCCTCCTCCTTCACTGTGAATGCTGGCCTCTTCTGCCGCAGCTGCTGGCTGTCACTGACACAGTAATCTTCACAGCCGCTGCTGAGCTGTGTCAGTGACAGCCAGCACCCTTACATGCCATAGCGACCCATGCGGCCCCCACGGCATCAGAGGTATGCCCTGGCCGGGCCCCAGTGTTTCCGGGCCCCATAACGGCCGTCTGGGTCACTTAGGCTTGGTTTGGCGGCAGGTGGCGGGCAGGGGGCGGGGTGTGGTCGCATTGCGGGAAATGGCCTCTGGGCGGCAGGCAGGGCGATGTCTTATTGGGGTTGTTTTAAATCAGACGGGCAAGAAAATACACATATTATGGGATGTTTGGTTAATGGCCTGTATGGAATCAGCTGCGTTGAACAAAAAGTGCAGATTAATCAGCATTAAGGATTAGGGATGCGCGGATATATCGGCCGGCAAAACATATCGGCCTAAAATGACACTTTTGGCTAAATGCCGAACGTGCCATTTTTGTGATGGCGCATCCCAGGTTTCTTTCCTCCCCGCTGGGCGCTGCTCTGTGTCCCAGCAGGGAGGAGAGAAAGTGACAGCTGCCTGAGCGGTGCGGGAGGAGAGCGCTGTTAGCAGCCGGTGTCTCTCCTCCCAAACCGCTCGGCCGCCTATCACAGTCCGGCAGAGCGGTGTGGGGCGGAGACAGCCATCGTTGTCACAGGAGGCCGGGCTCTCCTCCCTACAGCGCTCGCTCAGCCTCCTGTGACAGCGTGTGTCAGGAAGTAGAGCGGGTACAAGGAGTCGGTGATCGCTGAGTTTGTGTACATAATTGAGGACGTGGTATGTCGACAATTATGAATGAATGGGAAGTGATCTACATTACTTCCTGTTCATTCATGATTGTGGTTATAGTAACCATACTCCTCATGTTATGAATGATCAGGAACACTCAGTGTAGAGGATTCCTGTTCATTGATAACAGGGGACACAGAAAAAGAGATTGAGGACTTTGTGTCTCTGAGGACTTTGTGTCGTCAATCTCTTTTTCTATTTTAAAAGGGAAATATCAGGGGTCTGTTTAGATCCCGAATATTTCCCCGAAGCCCCTAAAAGT
>NW_017310018.1:24755-26134 GCF_000935625.1 Nanorana parkeri
ACTCAGCTTAGGATTCTGCACCCTCCATGGACTCAGCTTAGGATTCTGCACCCTCCATGGACTCAGCTTAGGATTCTGCACCCTCCATGGACTCAGCTTAGGATTCTGCACCCTCCATGGACTCGGTTTAGGATTCTGCACCCTCCATGGACTCGGCTTAGGATTCTGCACCCTCCATGGACTCGGTTTAGGATTCTGCACCCTCCATTGACTCAGCTTAGTATTCTGCACCCTCCATGGACCCAGCTTAGGATTCTGCACCCTCCCTTGATTCGGCTTAGGATTCTGCACCCTCCATGGACGCAGATTAGGATTCTGCACCCTCCATGGACGCAGATTAGGATTCTGCACCCTCCATGGACTCAGCTTAGGATTCTGCACCCTCCATGGACTCAGCTTAGGATTCTGCACCCTCCATGGACTCAGCTTAGGATTCTGCACCCTCCATGGACTCAGCTTAGGATTCTGCACCCTCCATGGACTCAGTTTAGGATTCTGCACCCTCCATGGACTCGGCTTGCAGTCTCCTAACATGATCATCAAACTGCGATATAAATCCTAATATCCTTATAATTTACAGCAGGGATACATTGTACTATATAATATTTATTATGTGTATTATATGTGTGTCATGTTTTGCCTGTTATGCATTATGTACAGCAATCATGTAATGTCACGTATTGGGTTTCCTGTGTGGAAAGGTAATATATCTACAGATATCTATTGCACAAAAATTACCCCCAACAGAAAAACAGTGGCCTGCTCTTATCAAACCCGAAAATATATGATGTTGTTCCTCTAATTTTACTATAAATAGAAGACATCTAGTAGCAGACACATCACAGATATTTCTCAGACACATAGAGCTGGACCAAGATCCTTCATGAATTATTATGATTTTTTTGCAGCTTGAGTCTACATGTGTTTTCATCATTTAGAAAATAAATCAATGATGTGCAATTGGCAGATTTTACAATCTGCCTGATTTTCAAATACACTTTTGTTTTTTAATTTACATTGTGTGCTTTTTTTTTTTTAAAGATAGCAGATAAATGTAAAATCAGTTTACACTATACAGAGACAGAAGACTCCAGAGCTGATTGAAGAGTCTATATCAGATAAGAGTTTCTCTGTACACGTCGGCATTATTGATTTTTTTCTAACTGTACCCTGACACAAGTTACCTGCAAATGAAAAAAGACTTTTAAAAAAAAGTAATAAAGATGGATGTAAAAAATAAATATTAATGCCAAAAAAAAAAATTAACAGAAAAAAATTAGCTAAGGGGACAAGGGGAGGAAGGAGTTAAATAAGGCAGATTAGGGGTTAATAACCCCTAATCCGAAGGAATTTTATCTTTTAAAATATAACCTGTAAGG
>NW_017310018.1:26270-27101 GCF_000935625.1 Nanorana parkeri
AATATATTTATATTAATAATTAAATAAGATGTATTTAAATAAATCATTCACCCTGCAACATCTCTGTGAATCTTTGTTTTTACATAGTTAGGTTGAAAAAAGAAATAAGTCCATCGAGTTCAACCTATAGAAATATGGAGAGAAAAAAAAAAAAGAGAAGAAAAGCCTAAACAGAACGCTATGCCCACAATTACCCAATGTTGATCCAGAGGAAGGCAAAAAAAAACCCCGGTTCAATTTGCTCCATTTTGTGAGAATAGAAGTAAACAATGTACGAATTTTAGTATATTTCCTAGTGGGGTCGAATGTAATGGGAAAATACAGCATTATGGTCGCTAGATGGGGCTTTAGGAGTAGGGATGTACTGATACTAGTTTCTGTATCAGTGCCAATGCCGAGTATTTGGCAGAGTACTCACCCAAATGCTCCGATGCCATTACACGCTGCCCGGCTTCCTGATTGGCTTCATGCTTCATGCTCCCTCGTCACGTGATGACAAGGGATCATGGAGCTGGCTTCCTGGTGTTGTGTAATGAAGCATTGCCCGGCTTCTTGATTTGGCCAGCTGGAGAAAGCCGGCTCCATGCTCCCTTGTCACCTGGTGATGAGGGAGCATGGAGACGGCTTCCCTGCTAATCAGGAAGTCAGGCGGCGAGTCTTTACACACTGCCTGGCTTCCTTAATGGGACATCCGGTGTCGGTATTCCGGTATTTAAGAAAACAAAAGCATGGGATCCAACACAATATCTATACCAGACCCTCATCCAGGCATGTAGGCTAGCCGGCCAGGAAAGGTGTGTGTGTATGTGTTTGTGAGGGGGGGGCAATGAT
>NW_017310018.1:27306-36514 GCF_000935625.1 Nanorana parkeri
GGTAATGCATGCAACCTTGGAGAGTGTGGTTTATATTGAACATAATGTCAACCAATGCTAAGAATAAAGCTGGTAAGATATTGATATTCTGCTGTTGGTTCCTCGCCAATAGAGTCCATGAGAGATATACTGTAAGTAACCTATAAGTGCTGCCCCTTGCCGTCTCCGTGCAAACCTGCATTGTAAGGGTTGTGGTGGAGATGAACTTTAAAGTGTATGTATGGCCCAAACTTTTTTACATTTTGGATGAAGTAGGGAAGTTTATTTTGCTGTGTGTGTCTGTTGGGTAGAGTCACCCTCTCTATTGGTCCTGGTGACCATTGTCACTGACACAGAAAGCGATAACGAACTGAAAATGTTGAGAGGAAATCTTCCATTGGGGGCACCCATTCTGGGGAACTGCCGAAGAAGGGACCTCACCTTTGATACAGGAAGTAAATCTCTCTAATGGAATGCAAAGAGCAAATAAACAAACCCAGCATGCATTATAATGCTTCCCCACTCTGGCTAATAGCTAATAAGACATATTTTGGCTATACATAGACTTAGAATTCATAAAAATGCACAAATTGATGTAACAGACACAGTCATAGATGAAAAAGGGAGATATGTGTTTTTGAAATTTTCTTATCTTATTCAAATGTATTCACTGGCAAATATTTATGCACCAAATAAGGGACAACATATGTTCTGTATATGGGTATTGAATAGATTTGAGCAATTTGGAGTAGGCACAATTTGGGTGATGGGAGACATGAATTTAACTTTTGATATTGATTTAGATACTACAGGTAAGCCCCTCCTTCCAGGAGAGGCTTTAAAAAGACAGAATCAAAATAAAAAGGGATGGCGTATATTATACCCTACAAAAAGAGACTATGCATACTATTCCATGGTACATAAATCATATAGCAGGATAGACCATATATGGATGCATCAGAGGTTTTTGGACTATAATCCTGAGATTGAAATGGGCCCGATACTATGGTCCGATCACTCACCAGTGTCCTTGATAATAAAAATGGAGAATAGAAATAGAGGCATGGGAACTTGGAGACTTAATGGTAATCTATTAACAAATATAGAATGCCAAGAAGAAGTAAAATCTACAATAAACTATTTTATAAAGGATCATCAAAAGGATACCACATCAAGCCCTATACAATGGGAGACCCTAAAATGCGTAGTAAGAGGTGTTTTAGTTAAACATGGCTCTAGATTGATGAAAGAGAAGGCAAGCAAATTGAAGGGATTATTTCAGAAATTAAGTGAGTTGGAGGTTATGAATAAGTCGAGTGTGACAATAAAATATTCCACCCAATTAAATGAGGTGAGAAGGGACATTCGCAATATTCTGGACCAACAAACACTAATTGCTAGAGATAAAAATAAAAAACATTACTATGAAGAAGGGGATAAGTGTGGAAAGTTGCTAGCTAGAAAGAATCACCCAAGAGCTCCTAACACTAATATAACACGGATTAAAGATGGGAATGGGATTATCCAACATTCTCCGTCCTCGATAGTAGAAACTTTTAGAAAATACTATGCATCTTTATACTCAATACGAGGTAAACATGCAGATATGTCTCTGGATAGTTACATAAGTAAAATAAGGAATAAGGAAATATATAAGAGAGGCAAATATGCCGGTAATAAAGAGGACGGAGAGAAAATGTGAATCTAACCTTCTCAGAAAAAGAAATTAAAGATGCAATTTCCTCTCTACAGGTCAGTCAGCTTTACAGCTCGCTACTACAACTACTACAAACAGTTTGAGGAGCAATTAAGACCCTTTTTTTTTTACAAAAGTATGTACCGTATTTTTCGCTCCAAAAGATGCACTTTTTTCCCCCCAAAAGGAGGGGGAAAAAGTGCCTGCGTCTTATGGAGCGAATCCCGACGCCCGAGACATGCAGTTTCGGGCGCCGGGCGAGTAGTAGGAGCCACTGCTCGTTTAATACGAGTGATCTAACGAGATCACTTGTATTAAAACCGAGCAGCGGCGACGATCGAGATAACCATAGAGCAGACGAAGAATAGACGTTCTTCGCCTGCTCTGTGTCATCACTGAGACCGTGGCGCTGTAATCACAGCGCCACCTGTCTCAGCGGTCACTAACTGCAGCTTCTGTCACAGCTCCTGTCATAGAAGCTGTGACAGAAGCTACAGTCTCGAGTGCTCCATAAGGCGCGCCGGACCTCCCTGCGTCCTATGGTCCGGTGCGTCTTATGGACCGCAAAATACGGTAATTCAGTTACAGAGGTATGCCCCTTTCCCACACAGACACTAGAAGCACATATATCCGTGGTTCCAAAACCAGGAAAAGATTTATCAGAATGTGGACATTTACGCCCAATCTCCCTTATAAATATTGACCTTAAATTATATGCAAAAGTGCTGGCCTCCAGGCTAAAAAAGGTATTGCCTAAAATCATACACATAGATCAAACTGGATTTGTCCAGGGGCCCGAGGCCAGAGATAGTACCACCAGGGTCATCAACTTAATAGGTCTAGCACAGAAGGAGAGTAAGGCACTTTGCTTGCTGTCAATTGATGCTGAAAAAGCATTTGACAGAGTAAATTGGCTTTTTCTTAGAGAGTCCCTCTTACAAGCGGGATTGGGAGAGCAATATGTATCAAAGGTGATGGTTTTATATACACACATCCAACTGCAGATGTAAGGGTAAATGGGGACCTGTCTAATTCCTTTCCCATATTTAATGGTACTCGTCGTCAGGGATGAAGAGGTTCACATAAACAAGGAAGAGGTTAAAATAAATTCACTTAGTGACTCCCCAACGGTAGTAGTGTAAATGTGAGAAGAGAGTAGAAGAGAAAGTGATGAGTGAGGTGAGGTTGGGTAATGTAAAATGAATGATTATAGATATGAATGTAGGTAAAAGTAAGACAGCAGATGTTTTTATTAGAGACGTGTATAATTTATGTTATTTATGGGATAAAATTATGTCTTAATCTCTATTATGAAGATATGTATAAATGTGTTTTTGTGAAATAATAATAAAAATTATATTAAACAAAAAAAAATAAATAGACTAAGGGGGTTATTCACTAAAGAGCCGAAGGATCCAGCCATAGCTTCGGCTGATCCTTCGGCTCGCTTCGGCTGCCTCTGCCCTTCAGTTGTATTCACTATAGCCCTTACAGCAGCCGAGGGGCTCAGCCGAGCCAAACGCATATGTTTCGGATAGTGACACCTGGAGCATGGAGAATAGTCGGCCAAAGACGACCAATCTCCACGAAAAAAGGCAGCTGGGCGGAGCCAGCCATGATCTGACGGCTGTCTCCGCCCAGTTGTAATGACAAATCAGCATCCACAAATGACCCGGGGACGCTGATCTGTCTTTAAACAATAACAACTGTTAACAACAATATAACAGTTGTTATTCATTGCCTGGGACCTGCTAGGAGACTCTGGCATGTGCCGGCCAATAGGAAACAGTTGGGCGGAGCTAGCTGTCACAGCTAGCTCTGCCCAATTGTTTTTCTTTTTTTAAAATATATATTTTAAAATGTTCCTGTCCTTCTTCTACTTTTCTACTTTCTTTCTACTTGCTTTCTTAATTTCTCCTAAATTTTGATACAGACATGTTACACAATTACGACTACCAAGCTAAACGGATGTGGGAACTTACAAACAGTACATAAATATAGCGGACACGAAATTACGTGGTTAGGCATATTAGCTGTGATTAAGTCGTTACATTGGTGCTGCTTCAGTATGGAATAGTTGAACTGCTATGCCCATCAGTTTCCAATGTTTGTCTATTCTTTATATCTGTTTTGTATAGCCAGGATCCCACAGGAGGTATGGCTTTGTTTTATCATAATGGCATGACGATGTCTGTATCGCCTTTATCTGAAAAACTTAATAAAAATTGTCAATTTAATAAAAAAAAAAAAAATCCTATTTTTTTATCATTTTTAAAATAATTTTTCAACTTTTTTTTTTTTTTTTCATTATTTTCTATTCTGCTCGGTACCTCGGAGATACCGAACAGAATAGCCGAGCTGAATGCCGCTCAGCAACATTCGGCTATTCACTTACTGCCGTTCGCCACCTATGAGAATAGGGCGAACGGCAGCGAGTGAGCTGCCGGAGCTTCGGCTCAGCCAATCCAGATGTTGGATCGGCTGAATCGGACTCCTTCTGCACTTCAGCATGCAGAGAATGTTCGGCTGACCGAAGGCAGCCGATGTACGTCTGAAATCAGCCGTATAAGACTGAAGCGAATAGCCGAACAGCGCTACGCTCACTTCACTTCGGCTTGGTTATTCACTCGGCTGCCTTCGGCAACTAAGTGAATGACCCCCTTAGTGATCACCTAAAGGTTATATTTCTAAAATGAAAGTATCAACTCCATCTTCTTTATGTCTATGTCTTAAATTCATTCATTGTCAGTGGCTTGGTCTACATCCTAAGATCAAATATCAAAACCAGCTCTAGGCCATTCCTATATTTTATTGCTGCGAGATAACATTGTGTTTATTTTCTCTACTTTTAGGTGAATTTCCGTAGAACGCTCTGAATCATGGGGATGATATTTCTGCACACGGCCGCCTTCTTGTGGATTATCTGCGGTGTTTCTACTTCTTGTACGAAATGTAGGTCCTGTCTGCTCAGAACTTGTATTATAACAGGCTGACATTATTATTGTAATCATTTCATAATCCTGTATAAGCCACTTATAGATTATGATATGGAGACACATGGCAAGATAGATAGATAGATAGATAGATAGATAGATAGATAGATAGATAGATAGATAGATAGATAGAGATAGATAGATAGATAGATAGATAGATAGATCAACCTCAGCTAACCCTAACCTAACCCTAACCCTTATACTACATGAGGAGGAAGCTAGGACCCTTTGATTGTGACATAGACACTGATCGCTTCTATGAAGTGTGAGGAGTGGGAGCAATTATAACTGATGCCCCAACTGCTCTACTTTGTGATATCCAAGTGGTGTCCGGCCAAGAGCAACTCCTTCACTTCCTGCCTGGCCAAGATCGGAACACATAGAATGCTTCTCCACCATTTGGACTGGGATGAAAGTGAGGGTGGGCTGCCTGACCCCAATGTTATGAACCAAGAGAGAGTTCAGGAACTACAAAGGGTACTCTGTCTATCTACAGTATCTATCTATCTATCTATCTATCTATCTATCTATCTATCTATCCAGCGCCATCCAACTGCTCTGATGGATTCTTCCCTGGCTCCTATCCAAAAGGCAGGTCCATAATCTGCCGCATAGAAAAGTCAAGAAGTTTTTGTTAAATTATGGGTTGGGATCCAAACTGGGTTGTGACATGTGTGGGATGGGTCACCACATGACTCTGTGTCCAAGCATTAAATCAGTGATCCAATGGTGAGTATTTGCACACTGACTATGAGTGACGGGACAGACACATATAGGGAGCTAGAGTGCAGGTGCAGTGGAAGGCCATTATCCAGACACGATTGTAAGGTGAAGAGATCCAGTTGGAAATGTTGGAAATGGAAGAAAATACAACAAAATCTCTATTATGAATAATCTACTACGAATGACCCATGTGTTCCTGTCGTCTATCTCCTCTATCTTACTCTTTGTACACTAAGTAATATTCACTTATATATTGTCTAACAGATCGGAATGTTGCCCTCCAAGGTCGAGCGACTCAGTCTGCAATTTATAGAAGTGAACACTATGGCTACCAGTCAGCAGCCATAAATGCCATAGATGGGAACCGTGACCCGATCTTCGCCCACGGCTCCTGCTCACATACACACAATGACCCGTCCCCATGGTGGAGGGTGGACCTGCTGAGACCTTATAAGATCGAATACATCACCATCACCAACAGAGGAGGCTGCTGTGCTGAGAGACTGAACGGAGCTGAAATTCTCGTAGGAGACTCTCTGGCTGACAACGGAAACAATAATCAGAGGTAAGGGGTCATTTTGGCATATGTAAAACCCTAATGGACCAGAACAATTTTATACATTTCTGCTATGGACTCTTCACCCCCATCTCTATAACCCTTCCTCATCTCCACCCCCAAGTCCATAACCCCTCCTCATCTCCACCACCATCTCTATAACCCCTCCTCATATCCACCCCCCCATCTCTATAACCCCTCCTCATCTCCACCCCCAAGTCCATAACCCCTCCTCATCTCTACCCCAAGTCCATAACCCCTCCTCATCTCCACCCCCATCTCTATAACCCTTCCTCATCTCTACCCCAAGTCCATAACCCCTTCTCATCTCCACCACCATTTCTATAACCCCTCCTCATCTCTTACCCCATCTCTTTGATCCCTCCTCACCTTCACACCCACATTTATATAACCCCCTTCTCATCTCCACCCCCATCTCTAAAACTCCTCCTCATCTCCACCCCCATCTCTAAAAACCCCTCCTCATCTCCACCCCCATCTCTAAAAACCCCTCTTCATCTCCACCCTCATCTCTAAAACTCCTCCTCATCTCCACCCCCATCTCTAAAAACCCCTTCTCATCTCCACCACCATCTCTAATCACAGGCTGATAGCTTCCACGCCACGCCGCATTAAGGGGCCCAAACCAAGTACTGAGTACATATGCATGCTTATACTTTTCAGAATATTTCCAAAAGTATTGGGACGCCTTTACATGCACATGAACTTTAATGGCATCCCAGTCTAAGTCCGTAGGGTTCAGTATTGGCTTGGCTCCACCCTTTGCCGTTATAACAGCTCCTCCTCTTCTGGGAAGGCGTCCACAAGGTTTAGACAATTTATGCTGATGCCTTAAAGGAGAACTATGAGGTGTTAGAAGGAACCTATGACTTGCCCGAGTCAAGAGTCCAGTGGCGGCGTGCTTTACACCACGACACCCCACACTTTGCATTGCACATGGTGATGTGCGGCTTGGATGCAGCTGCTCGGCCATGGAAACCCATTCCATGAAGCTCTCTACCACTTCCTGGCTGAGTTGCTGTTGTTCCCAGTTGCTTTCACTTTGGTATAATACCACTAACAGGTGACCGCGGAATATTTAGTAGCAAGGAAATGTCACGGAACTCCTGAATCCAATGATTTGGAGGGGTGTCCCAATACTTTTGGTAATATAACATATATATATATATATGTATTATATATGTATATGTATCTATATGTGTTATCTATAACAAATGAATGTAATATTTTTGCTCTTATCGTTACTATAATTATTATCATCAATAATAACAATTCCAATTCGCAGGTGCGGGGTGGTCACTTCGATCCCTCTTGGAGGATCAATGCGCTTCTCATGTCGTGGCCTGGTTGGCCGATACGTCAATATCATTTTACGTGGAAAAACACAATATCTTCATGTGTGTGAAGTTGAAGTCTGGACTAAACAAAGCTGTGCAAGTGAAATCTAAAGAAGGTCCACTCAAATAGAGCTTCCGATGAATACAAAAATAAATACAACAAAATTCTGCTTTATGTCAGTAATCTGAAGGGAAAATATTCCAATATTACTTAATAAACAATATCATTCAGCATCATGTGTGTGTATTGTCACATGTGTTATCTAAATTTGCTGTGTTCGAGTATACAGAGAGAGCATGCGGTGCGTGTTGGCTTGGTTAAATGTAGGGCATGTATTAAAAAGCGGCTATTAATGGAGCGTCAATGCAATGGTAGCGCTCAACCCCAAAGGAGCCGCCAGAATCACCCGGGTCATCACTAGTTGTCTAGAATGGGTTTTGGTCTTCAGCTGCCCCATTAGCATTAACTGCCCCCTTCTAGTGCCCACAAAGCTGATATCCACTCCAGAAGTATAATGCTGAAGAACTTTTATTAACCTCATCAGACTGGGGAGAGAGCTTATAGAGATCCTAGACATCCAGGGTGTAACAGACATAGACTCTCCAGACTCACCAGTCCCTTCTTAGCAATGCAGTGTAGATCCATTTGTAGCACAGTGGATAGGAATTTGAGTAACAGATTCTCAACAAGAGAGACACCAGACTTGCTTCTGATGTCCTCTATGTTCCGGGTACCTCCAACAACCATCGGCTTCCCTGGTTCTCCTCCAATGATAACTGCACAGGCCTCCTCTGCATCCCCATCTCCGGGCCTCATCTGGTGGGTGGTTGGACAGTACCGCAACCTGGACTAATCCATGGCTGGTCCCAAACTGACTGCAGGGTAGTAAAGCCGCACATCAACCATACGATTTTACCGCCCCCTCACTGCCCATGTGAACAAGGGATAATAGACCCACTGTACAGGTCGCTGTGTGTTTGGCCAGAGCGGATGCAGTGAAGCCATTGGCCCTGCGGGAGACTGTTTAGGGAAGTGTATCTAGTCTAGTGAGCATCTGGAGAGCGGACTCTGCCTAGCCTGCCACAACCGGGGTCTATCGAGCGACAAGTTGTAGCGGAGCACACGCTGTGGGGGGGGGCATTGCGGCCTGGACGAATGGGCACGCCGGATGGGCGAGAGATCCATAGAGGCCTAGCATTTAGTGTGGAGCCCGGAGGTGCAAATTTCCAGCCCATCCCGTGACCTTATAACATGTGACATAGAAAGTTCTTGGGTTTTTTTCTGCAGGAGGTGACGGTTAGTTTCTACACTTTCTGATGACTCAAGACCTGACCAAAGCTGCTGCCTGTGATAAGACTTGTGTTCTTATAGGGAATGTACAGACTTTCCATTGACATTTATAACATATAAAAGAGGTCAGCTCAATGTAAATAATGTTATTGATGGGTGTCTGTGTGTTGTTTGTAATGATATATACAGTATCTCACAGAAGTGAGTCCTCCCCTCTCATTGGATAATATCAGGTCATGTGACGACACAGAAGAAATTACGCTTTGCTACAATGTAAAGTAGTGAGTGTACAGCTTGTATATCGGTGTACATTTGCTGTCCCCTCAACATAACTCAACACACAGCCATTAATGTCTAAACCGCTGGCAACAAAAGTGAGTGCACCCCTAAGTGAAAATTTCCGAATTGGGCCCAATTAGCCATTTTCCCTCCCCGGTGCCATGTGACTTGTTAGTGTTACAAGGTCTCAGGTGTGAATGGGGAGCCGGTGTGTTAAATTTGGTGTTATCGCTCTCACTCTCTCATACTGGTCACTGGAAGGTCATCATGGCACCTCATGGCAAAGAACTCTGATCTGAAAAAAAGAATTGTTGCTCTACATAAAGATGGCCG
>NW_017310019.1:0-2759 GCF_000935625.1 Nanorana parkeri
GCATGCAGGCCCACCCCCCCCAGAAGAGGCGGAAGGGTTAATAATCCCTCTCATGCATCATACGGCAGACAGCGGGGGCAGAGATTACATTTGAATATATCCTTGGCGCGGCGCCATCTTCATTAATGCGCGGGGGGAATCTGCCAATATTTATAAGAAAACGTATTTGACACTCGAGGAGACGCGTTTACAGCCATTTCGCTGATTTGATGGAGTGGTAATAAGCCGGCAAAATGTCAACGCGTTTCACCAACAGATGTCTGAAATCCGCGCTGCATGCTGGCCCAGCAACACAATCCTGTCTGCACAATGGGCCCCGGATGTCGTCTGCTGCCTCTCGGGCCCCGGGTCAGGCGGGATTACATGATTCCACGTCCCTTTCCTGGCTGCAGCATCCCTGGATTCCACCAATTAGAGGAGTGCTGGACGCTGCCACCACCGACCAATCACAGGGCTCCTACCATAGAGGATACAGATAGAGGGCACGGCTGGGAATGGGGGCACCGACCAATCACAGGGCTCCTACCATAGAGGATACAGATAGAGGGCACGGCTGGGAATGGGGCACCGACCAATCACAGGGCTCCTACCATAGAGGATACAGATAGAGGGCACGGCTGGGAATGGGGGCACCGACCAATCACAGGGCTCCTACCATAGAGGTGTTGGGGAGGGGGCACCGACCAATCACAGGGCTCTTACCATAGAGGATACAGATAGAGTGCACGGCTGGGAATGGGGCACCGACCAATCACAGGGCTCCTACCATAGAGGTGTTGGGGAGGGGGCACCGACCAATCACAGGGCTCCTACCATAGAGGATACAGATAGAGGGCACGGCTGGGAATGGGGCACCGACCAATCACAGGGCTCTTACCATAGAGGATACAGATAAAGGGCATGGCTGGGAATGGGGGCACCGACCAATCACAGGCTCTTAGCATACAGGTGTTGGGGAGGGGGGTACAATCATGGGGCTCTTACCATACAGGTGTTGGGGAGCGGGGTACAATCATGGGGCTCTTACCATACAGGTGTTGGGGAGGGGGACACTGACCAATCACAGGGCTAAATCCAACATTTTATTCTGGAGAGTTGAAGGGTTAAAACTGCTGTCATTTTTGTTTCTCATTCAGCAGATTTCCTATCACTTCCTTGTTGACTGAACCCTGGATTATGTGTCCCCCATTGGAAGATTTCCCCTCTATTCCTGTTCTGGTGACAACTTGCTGGATCTACCCCCTCACTTTCATTCACGATGACATTGGTGCCAGGACAGGAAGTGAGGCGGGAAATCTCCCCCAGCGGGGCCACAGACAGAAATAATACCCTGAAGGCCTCCTCACTCCTAGAATGGGCTACAATCGGTACCTGATATAAGACAGACTCACCGTCTCAGGCAGAGCAGAGCCGACTTTGTGACTTCTCAGAGACTCTTCCGCCATGAAAATAACGCTTCACCCCGCCCTGGAGGAACCTCTGAAAGCTTGTAGCGGCCATGTCTATGTAGCCGCCTCACGGGAGGTATACAGCGGGGCTTAAGGAAAATGGCCGCCCACCTGGAGACACAGAAAACTACAGCTGGGCCTCTACCCAGCACAGGGGAAAGAAAGAAGGAATCCCGCGAAACCAGAATGGGCGTGGCATCCACAGAGCCCTGGTTTAGTGAGGGGCGGGGCCTACACAGAGCGTTGGTTGATTAGGGGGCGGGACTGTGGTAAAGCGCGTGAAGTGTATGTTCCGGTCTGTTCATAGCCGTGGAAAATGTCGCTTCCGGTATTTGCGGTGTCAGTGGATTGAAGGGGTTCCCCAGACACAGTCTGTGCGACCTCAAAGTAAAATGTGACAGTGTTATCCCGTCCAGGTATTATTACCTCACATCCTCCCTCCTCTCCACACTGGTGGGGTAGTAACATTTCTCTTCTGGAGATCCCGTCAGTAACTTCCTGTTGCAGGGTGACAACACTAAGCCACTTCCTGGCCATCAGCAGTAATGTTGTCAGCTTGTCCCGTGCTGCTTCAGCTGAAGGAGCGCAGAGATAACTGAAGGCTGAGAACAGCTTACAGGAGGCCGGACGCCATGGGAAATCTCGGTAATGGACAAATCCACTGCGGAGCGTGATGATCCAGACACACAGATCCTAATATAAAGAATATTAAACCCAATGCTGCTGACCAATTAATCCATCAGTAGGCCATGGAGGGTGAATCCCCCCGGGGGGAGGTCTATCATACTCGGGGTGAGGAGCGGGAGTTCGTACCCCGCCACTAGATGTGATCACTAGCACTGAAATGACGTTATTGGACAGAAGGTGATCACATGTCTCAGTCCAGCACAGTGGGCGGAGTCTTCCTCCATAGAAGTCATGGTTTCCATACATTGCACTGATGATGACCAACAAGCCTGGAACAGCCGTGTGCAGTGCGGAATAAATGGCCGCATAATAGATAGGGCCACATGCAATACACCAGAGGTTCGGGATATGTGTCTGGCTGATGGGGAGTAACAAATCAGTTGCATGGCTCCGCCCACTGTCCTGACATGAGGAATGATCCTCTTATTATTAGGACATGTGATGGAATGGGTCATGTGACACCTGTGTGGTTATACCGTCTTCTACAGCATGGAATGGACGGGGTTCAGGTCTCAGCAGAAGAAGCAGTCAGGTGTTATACCAAGAGAATGTGGAATACAGGAGCCGGTCTGTCCAATCCAGGAGCCGGTCTGTCCAATCCAGGAGCCAGTCTGTCCAATCCAG
>NW_017310019.1:3381-7844 GCF_000935625.1 Nanorana parkeri
CCAGGAGCCGGTCTGCCCAATCCAGGAGCCGGTCTGCCCAACCCAGGAGCCGGTCTACCCAACCCAGGAGCCGGTCTGCCCAATCCAGGAGCCGGTCTGCCCAAACCAGGAGCCGCTCTGCCCAATCCAGGAGCCGGTCTGCCCAACGCAGGAACCGGTCTACCCAACCCAGGAGCCGGTCTGCCCAATCCAGGAGCCGGTCTGCCCAATCCAGGAGCCGCTCTGTCCAATCCAGGAGCCGCTCTACCCAATCCAGGAACCAGCAGGACATTTTTTAGGAGCTCCATAGACAACATCCAGAGAAAACCTCAGAGGTTAGGTGCTAACTGTCATGTGTAAGGAGCTTTGGTGACCCGGCTTTGTGATTTGACCCGTTGGGTCGGTTGGCACCCGTGTTTTGTTGTGTTGATGTGAATATGGAAGCGGAATGTGCCGAGTTCTCAGTCACTGGAGAGGGTTCATATAAACAAGTCCTAAGTCGGCCGTACACGGTGAGAACCTTGTTAGAACGTTCCATCTCACCATCATCGAGTTAACTCATTTCCCTCAAAACCCTAAAATGTCCTCCAGACCGACTTCACAGACGTGTAGAACGTGTCCCTTCCGTGCCCAGCACATGTATGTTATAGTACAAGTTTTCCCTAATGGCAGTCACATTCACCGACGTCCTACATGAGTACGGCGGCTTTAGATGGATATTTTCTGTCTCCAGGATTCAGAACGTGTTACTGCGGAAAACAAAGTATCAAAATGTTCTTGAAGTGGAAGTGACGTCATCATTCCAACTTCATCCACAAGCAGAATGCACATACTCCATGTTGGTGGCCTCCAAACCCCTTGCCGAGGTATGAGGAGCCCCTTGCTGAGGTATGAAGAGCGCCTTGCCGAGGTATGAAGAGCGCCTTGCCGAGGTATAAAGAGCCCCTTGCCGAGGTATGAGGAGCACCTTGCCGAGGTAAAAAGAGCCCCTTGCCGAGGTATGAGGAGCCCCTTGCCGAGGTATGAGGATCCCCTTGCCGAGGTATGAAGAGCACCTTCCCGAGGTATGAAGAGAACCTTGCCGAGGTAAAAAGAGCCCCTTGCCGAGGTATGAGGAGCCCCTTGCCGAGGTATGAGGAGCGCCTTGCCGAGGTATAAAGAACACCTTGCTGAGGTATGAGGAGCCCCTTGCCGAGGTATGAAGAGCGCCTTGCCGGGGTGTGAAGAGGGCCTTGCCGAGGTATGAAGAGCACCTTGCCGAGGTATGAAGAGCACCTTGCCGAGGTATGAGGAGCCCCTTGCCGAGGTATGAAGAGCGCCTTGCCGAGGTATGAAGAGAACCTTGTCGAGGTATAAAGAGCGCCCTACTGAGGTATGAGGAGCCCCTTGCCGAGGTATAAAGAGCGCCTTGCCGAGGTATGAAGAGCACCTTCCCGAGGTATGAAGAGCGCCTTGCCGAGGTATGAGGAGGCCCTTGCCGAGGTATGAGGAGCCCCTTGCCGAGGTATGAGGAGCGCCTTGCCGAGGTATAAAGAACACCTTGCTGAGGTATGAGGAGCCCCTTGCCGAGGTATGAAGAGCGCCTTGCCGGGGTGTGAAGAGGGCCTTGCCGAGGTATGAAGAGCACCTTGCCGAGGTATGAAGAGCACCTTGCCGAGGTATGAGGAGCCCCTTGCCGAGGTATGAAGAGCGCCTTGCCGAGGTATGAAGAGAACCTTGTCGAGGTATAAAGAGCGCCCTACTGAGGTATGAGGAGCCCCTTGCCGAGGTATAAAGAGCGCCTTGCCGAGGTATGAAGAGCGCCTTGCCGGGGTGTGAAGAGGGCCTTGCCGAGGTATGAAGAGCACCTTGCCGAGGTATGAAGAGCACCTTGCCGAGGTATGAGGAGCCCCTTGCCGAGGTATGAAGAGCGCCTTGCCGAGGTATGAAGAGAACCTTGTCGAGGTATAAAGAGCGCCCTACTGAGGTATGAGGAGCCCCTTGCCGAGGTATAAAGAGCGCCTTGCCGAGGTATGAAGAGCACCTTCCCGAGGTATGAAGAGCGCCTTGCCGAGGTATGAGGAGGCCCTTGCCGAGGTATGAGGAGCCCCTTGCCGAGGTATGAGGAGCGCCTTGCCGAGGTATAAAGAACACCTTGCTGAGGTATGAGGAGCCCCTTGCCGAGGTATGAAGAGCGCCTTGCCGGGGTGTGAAGAGGGCCTTGCCGAGGTATGAAGAGCACCTTGCCGAGGTATGAAGAGCACCTTGCCGAGGTATGAGGAGCCCCTTGCCGAGGTATGAAGAGCGCCTTGCCGAGGTATGAAGAGAACCTTGTCGAGGTATAAAGAGCGCCCTACTGAGGTATGAGGAGCCCCTTGCCGAGGTATAAAGAGCGCCTTGCCGAGGTATGAAGAGCGCCTTGTCGAGGTATAAAGAGCGCCTTGCCGAGGTATGAAGAGCGCCTTGCCGAGGTATGAAGAGAACCTTGTCGAGGTATAAAGAGCGCCTTGCCGAGGGATGAAGAGCGCCTTGCCGAGGTATGAAGAGCGCCTTGCCGAGGTATGACGAGTGCCTTGCCGAGGTATGAAGAGCACCTTGGATGAGTTCAGTGTGGCAGGAAGCCCGGGGTGCAGGATGAGTTCAGTGTGGCAGGAAGCCCGGGGTGCAGGATGAGTTCAGTGTGGCAGGAAGCCCGGGGTGCAGGATGAGTTCAGTGTGGCAGGAAGCCCGGGGTGCAGGATGAGTTCAGTGTGGCAGGAAGCCCGGGGTGCAGGATGAGTTCAGTGTGGCAGGAAGCCCGGGGTGCAGGATGAGTTCAGTGTAATTTGGCTTTATAACTGACGGCTGGACCGGTGATCGGTCTGCACCCGGAATGTAACTCACATGACACACGTGTGTGAGGGAGCGTGTCTCATGAACAAGGGCATGCGGAGCGGACTCTGAGACCGGCAGGTGGACACGGGACAGACGGACGGTCTCCTAACATGTTTCAAGCGCCGGTGATGAGGAGTTCGGTGCCAGGACATTCGTATTATGCCCCCTGACTACTCAATCAGCAAGTGACACCAGGAAGCTGCAATGGTGAGCGGCGTTGTCACGCTCTGCACAGTGTACGAAATGGCATTTCATGTCTGAGGCTCCATTACTCTGAGCGGCTTCTACCTTCCGCCGCATTCCCCCTTTTAATGCGAGCTCGGCGTTTCCACAGATTGGGCTTCGGAGCCTCCGCCGGGGCCTTGTCACACCGCAAATCCACCAAGAGGAGGAGAACTGACCCCTCCGAGGTGAGGAGTCCTGCTCTGCTAATGAGCTAATCTTTGGGACAACACGAGATTAATTGGTATGTGGAGGAAGAAGAGGTCGGGATGGAGCGGAGGACGGGGAGTGTGAAGATGTCATTAGCATGTAACACCTTGTCTGCCGCTCTGCCGCCGCCGCCGCCTCCTCTTCTCTCTGTATTGTAATGAGCGAGGAGGAAGCCGGGGACTTGTGTCGCTACTTGCCTGTGAGCGCCGGCGGCCGCCGTCAGAGAATCAACGCACAAAGCTGTGACAGAGGTGTGAGCTTCCCTTATCTCTCGCCTTCAGCACCTCCCCCCGCAGATCCCGGACCCGACTTGCCCAACGCCTGTCTCCCATTTGTTTATTGTCGCCGCGTTCCCGTATGAAATGCCAGACGCAATTACATGCATCCGAGGGACGGGGGAACATGGAGGATGTACAATCATTATAGAGATTCGGGACGGTACAGGCGGGGGAGGAATACGGAGTATGGGGGGGGATATACAATTACCCGGTTCCCCCCGAAAATGAGACCTACCCCGAAAGTAAGAGCTAGTACTATGTTGGGGGGAATTGCTAGAATATAAGACGGGGGTAGCCAAACGCCGGCCCTCCAGCCGCGGGGGTGAAACTACAAATCCCACGATGCATCTCTCTGCGGGAGTCGTGGCTGTGAGACTCTTGCAATGCCTCATGGGATTTGTAGTTCCACCCCCACAGCTGGAGGGGCCGGAGTTTGGCTGCCCCTGATGTAAGACCTACACCGAAAGTAAGAGCTGGTTGTGGCCATTCCCGGGGGCCGGTGGCGGCATAAGGGGGGAACCTGAAGAGCCGCGGGAGAGAATCGGCGCGACAACGAAGCCTGGCGCTAGAGGAAGCCAGGCGGAGGGATAAGCCGACGCCTCCTCTATAGCCACGCCTCCTGTCACAGGCGCAGTCATACCAAATGCACTCCGCCTGTGAGGAATCCATAGTGAGAGTGGGAGCTCCTCATAATGGGCACAGCGGGTGTACAGACCCGGGAACTCAGCACAGGGATGGTGGGGGCCCCTCATAATGGGCACAGCGGGTGTACAGACCCGGGAACTCAGCACAGGGATGGGGGGGGGCCCTCATAATGGGCACAGCAGGTGTACAGACCCGGGAACTCAGCACAGGGATGGTGGGAGCTCCTCATAATGGGCACAGCGGGTGTACAGACCCGGGAACTCAGCACAGGGATGG
>NW_017310019.1:9744-10398 GCF_000935625.1 Nanorana parkeri
GGAGCCTCGGCCCGCCCCGTCGTGATTGGACGGCGGCCGCACACTACGGTCCGCCGCCGGGACACCTTACGCCGGCGCCCGCAACTTCCCCACAAGGTCACCGCTGCCGCCCCTCTGCGCCCTGCCGCCCCGAGGCCTGGCCTCGGTGGCCTTGTGGGAAATCCGGGCCTGCAGATTGTTGAAGGACTGAAATCAATGCGCGGGTAACTTTGTGTTTCAGAACTGCTCCTCGCCCCATACAGATCGATGGGAATTCCCAAGCAGCTTGCAGGAGGTCAGATGCAGCGGCGCAGAGATTGTACACGGGCCCGGATTCCCCACCAGGCCTCGGGGCGGCAGGGCGCAGAGGGGCGGCAGTTGTGTGGAGTCCCCCGTATGTTCCGGGCGGTAAGTTGCATTCTACATTTAGTCCTGCTTTGGGAAGGCGGGACTAAATGTATTGTGGGGAAGCATTTTGTTCGTTTACAAGTGATCCTGGCGATGTCGCTGCGATCACGTGTAAAATGTGTGCAGCCTCCTCCCCTCCCCCCCGCACCTACCTCTCTCCTCTCTGGTTCCGTCCTCCCCTCCCCCCTGCACCTACCTCTCTCCTCTCTGGTTCCGTCCTCCCCTCCCCCCTGCACCTACCTCTCTCCTCTCTGGTTCCGTCCTCCC
>NW_017310019.1:13576-14445 GCF_000935625.1 Nanorana parkeri
ACCCAGGCGGCCCCCCACACGGCATCAGGGAGATGTCCCGGCCGGGCCCCCGCCGTGCCTCGGGCCCCATAGCGGCCGCCTGGGTCGCTATGGTGATTGTTACGCCGCTGATTCATATATAGAATTGTCTTTATTTCCTCTTCCGCGGGAAGAAGTCTGAACGACGGCGAGCCGCAACGCCGCAACTCGCATCTCTACCGGCAAACGTGGCCGACGTCTGGACAGGCGGGGGTGATGTCACCTGTTGCATGATGGGAGCTGCGAGTGCCAATAGAACCGTCTGGGGCCTCTGGTACCAGAACCGGAGCTTGAGCGAGTCTCCTCTCATTTATAATCCGCACAGAAAATGAAGGCGCGCGCACCCCCGCGCTCATGCTAATGCATGAAACCACCTCGGGGGTTGCATTACTATTAGTTAATCTGGAGCTTCTGGACCTATTGCCATGGAAACCTAATAAAGACATTTATTTCTGCACCGGTTCTTATAATGACTAATTATTAGGCAGAGATAAGGTCACCTCCGCCGGGGCTGGAGACAGATACTTCTCACACCCGGAATATTTGGCGAGGGTTTCACTTCGGCTTCCCGGCGATCTTTAGAGAAAGGCCTCAACACCGCCAGAGAGAGAAAACAAGCCTGGAAATGAAAACGCTTTGTGCCGCTTGCTTGATCCAATTACTCCCTCTCCTCCAACCGTCCCCGGGGACCCGCACTTGTTTGTTGCAGCGCTCCCATCTATTATTCATCTTTAGGTGGTTAGCCCAATCATTAACACAAATCACCTCCTGGACTTCTAAACAGCGTCCGCAGCTCAGCTAATGAGCCCCGAGGAGGCCGAGCAGAATGGAGGCCGAGCAGAATGGAGGGT